>NW_027512721.1:92500-391262 GCF_048772815.1 Callospermophilus lateralis | reverse complement strand
ATCTAGGCCCAGGATGGCTTCCAACAGAGCTCAGGGAATCTAAGCCAGGATATCACATGATTTTATTCTTAAAGACTTCGTAGCCATACTTGAGAGTCTAACGACACATGGAACTCACATTGTACACCTCAATGGGCCTGGCTTCATGTGACCACTTGGCCACCTTTTGGGAAGGCTTGCCTGTGAGTGTTCTCCAGAGCTTTCTTTGAAATGAGCTTCCTCACCATTCAATGGTTCCTGAATTAATTGAAACCCACAGTGACTCCAACTTCATCCTTGAAAAATGGCTACATAAATACCTTGAAATTTTTGAAATTCCCATGACCAGGTGGCACTGGAGAACATTTGGATATCCTTTTGCTGATCATGAGTGTACCAGACAGTGCCTTGATTCACTGGGTTTCGTGAAACTGGTGTAGAACAGAGATGCCAGTAAGTTGGAGCCTGCTGAGTAGTGGACATAGAGCAGTGGACTGTAGGTGTGTGAATAAATATTTTTGGTAGGACCACCTGGATCTGCCATTGGCTTCCAAAAGCCTTGTGACTGACAAGGTGCAGGCAGCAGACCCTTATATGTAAAGGCATGCTGTTATATGCAGAGGTTTCAGGGTAATGTTCAGAGTCAGGTTGCTATAGTCAAGGGGGAAAGTATTGTTGGATAGAAGCCTGGTTCGTACATTCTCTTGGAGACCCTGACCAACCACACGTGACAGAACTCCCTCCAGCATTGTGTCCCAGTTGTACTCCTTGTATTTCATGAAACCAATACCAAACTGCCAGTGCAACTGCAAGAAACACCAGGAAAAATGGAGGATGACCAAATGGCTTCACAGACTACATGGGAAGACACTTAGCTCCCAGTGGCCACAGTTTATCTACAAAAAGAGAATTCAGAACTTCTGCCTCATGTTCATTAGAAAATAACAATCCATGTCCTTCAGGTCACATAGATGCAGACACAGGTTTGATGGTGTCACTCCAAAACCAAGCTAAATCGTGTGAAAATTACATATATTTCATGTGCCCAACCTTAGAGGAAGTTTCTCAAGAAGTCTTTAGGCCAGCAGAGCTCTATGTTTCTGGAGTGTTTACCCTCTCCCTTACTTTTGGAAATTGTTCTACCACCTCCAGTGTTGTGAACTCCTGAACAATTTTTATTCCACATATGTATTTACAGATTTTCTAACTCCTCTCCTCTAATTGTGTCTTACTTGGATCGATGGTTGTGTCAAGGCTTTGTTCTGAATGAGAGTGGGAAGAATTTTGTGTAGCACATGTTTGCATGCACATTAGATTCATTTTCCTATTTTCCATTTGAAATACTGAATCCCTGACACTAACCAATACCCTACTAGACTCTGACTACTAATCCTAATATTATGGAGAAAAAGAAACGTAACTGAATAGAAATGCAAGCCTTTCATATGAAGCATGGTGTATACTTGGATTTGCCTTCTGCTTTATCAAGAGGATGTATTATAAATCTAGTCAACTTTTCTTTGTAATATTTCTTCATGAGTTCTTAAAGTTAACACATATGAAAATTCCTGTCTCCCTTTCTCTGAAGCCTATTCAGCACATGTATCTTTTTATGCATATATAGTATCCTACCTGATATCACACGTACATTCTTGTGAGCTCACTGACTTTGGTATATAAAAATTGTGAGAAGAGATGACTCCCCCTAAATACTGATGGAACTCAAAATTCAACCTGTGGGTGAGCTTTCTAGTGAAAAATATTAGACATAATTAACATAAATCCATGATCAACAAAATGAATATTTTTGGATATGTGGATGAATTATAATTCATGATGAATTTCGATTGGCATATATATTGCTGCATATCAATGTGTGTGCGTGTGTGTGTGTGTGTGTGTGTGTGTGTGTGTATATATATATATATATATATATATATATATATATATATATTCTCCAGATTTTCCAAAATATGAAATATGTGTGTCTTATTATACACTCCTTAAATTAATTCATGTTCCTGTATGTGTATTTATTAACAACATTTCACAAGATTAATCTCAGAAATACTCAACCACCTGAAATACATATTGGTTTTCTAGTACTGAAAACTAATTTCAGTGATAGGTGCTTAGAAATCCTCATATTTCTACAGTAACTGACCCAGTTTAACATCAATGCAAGTAGATTCCAATGGAACATTATGTGTATTTTGATGTTCATTTTTATTCAACATTTGTACATTACAATTTCTTCAGTTTATGGACATCATAAGATATACTTTCTTATCCACAAGTTCACAAATGTATAGGTATTTATAGGCATTTGGTTTACTTTCAATCACTTCCTACTTCAGAACACATGTATTTCTCCATGTTGCTTTACTGGTCTTTTCACTAGACTTATTTCAAAACACATTATTTTCGATTGCATGATCATTTTTGAAACAAAACTCACACACTCTTCATGATAAACTGTAACCAGAATATTACCATTTGATATATAACTCGTTTGAATGAATGTATATATATATAAGATTTCCTATATATTTTCAGAGGTAAATTCAATCCATTACTTAAACTTGGAACCAGTTATAAACTTTATTCACAATATGGTCTATTCATGCATCATCTCTATAATCATCAACACGGGGGTACACCTATTTGTATCCTCAGTACTAATTTATAAGTTTTCAGAATTTTGCTCCCCGTAATGGTGGAAGAAATACTCATGTCACCTGATCTACATATACATTTTATCACAGTAGTATTCTGGACACAAAATGCAAAGGTCAGACTTATGATTGTGCCAAAGCCTAAATGGAAAGTGAACATGGATTACTAAAAACATGCATGTCCATTTTGCCTAATGCTCTCAAATATCAATCCTATTGGTGAGTACATATTTGTTTCTAAGATAATATATTCAACCTCAACCCTCTTGAAAATATCTAATACTATCACTGACTTTATACTTTGCATGATTTCCAAATGTCCCTATTGATATCTGCTTTCCTACATATTTTCCCCAGTTCATCATTGTGATGGTCTCTTCACATGTGCTGACATTCACATTCACTCTCTAACTGAAACCCTATTGTTAAAGAACTTTTTTCCAATTCCTAGACTCACTCTTCTTCTTAAACATACTGACTATCTTCCTAATCCTACAGACTATCCCTTTTTGACTGGATGTTCTCTTCTACATTCAATCATCCGAGGTACCCGGTCCTATGCCATTGTGTATCGATTTATCTGAGACCTCGGTGCAGAACATAATTCAAGCTAATTATCTCATTCAAGGGCCCAATGCCTTCCTAGGCTTCAAATCGTTCCTAGATCTCTGTTCTCATACATATATTTCACGTCTATATTCTTCTAAATATCACAGATTCCCAATACCATTATTCATCCAGCAGAATGATTCCTAACTCAAATCAAACATGCTTTTAACCCTAACCATACACTGTTCACTCTATCTCACTTTACAGAAGAGCAGGGACCGAGTTGGTCTTACAATACAGGAAGCTAGAGGATCTTCCACCAGCTGAGAACCTCAGAAGTCCATGCAGAAATAATCCCTTGAGAAGATGTAGTCAGCTATGAAGGACCTGAGAGAGCAAAAGTCATCTTGCATGGCACACAACCCGGTCAGGATGAAAGGATGTGTCTGAATCAGCCTCTCTCTTCTTAATGTAGTGAAGAAGGACAAAACCAAGCCTGGGTGGAGAGCTGTTCCCAGGTACTTATGGTTTCTATACCATTCTAACTTGTGAAAGTGTCACAGGCAGTAGGCAAAGCCTCGATCTCAGAGAGCATACGAAGCAACTGTTAGGACAAAGTGGTGGCCAAGGCAGTGACCTCATTCAGTTCCTGAAGAAAGTGACCTCACCTACTTCCTTGGTGATGAGACTCTCTGAATTTAGGATCCAGGAAGCCAGGCCCCCATTACCAGTACCAGTCCCAGTCCCAGTGAGCTCACTTGTTTGGATTTACCAAGGAGAGAGTCAGTCTTTCTTGGGACCTACTAATGTGAGCGTGGCCAAATGCCAGGATAGCTCTTAAGAGGGGCCTTTCCTGAGAGGACAGAAAGTGGCTCACCGCTGGCTCCTGACAACTTCACAGAGTTGTCAAAGGAGACCAGATCTATGACAGGAAATGCCATTGTTGAGAAATATGGCCTACCAGTCAGAGGACACTCCGGATAGTCACAGACCTACTTGGGGGAAAAGGTGCCTTGGTGTGTGTGGACGACAGTTTGTGGTTTTGTCTCATGTTCTGAGAATAGGTAAAAAAAAATGTCGGTTTGTTTGTTTTGGAGTGGAATGTTTCCAATAAGTCTTTGACAAGGCGAGTGTTTCTATGTCTGTGTATCCCCCTGTCTCCATGGTTGTAGACATTAGAAAAAAGAATGCCACAATGGGTGTGTCCTGTCTAGGACAAAGCTTCCCAGCATTCATCTTGCCCAATTTATGAATGGACTGCAGCTTGCCTTATCCATGGGCAAGACCTACTATGATCCTAAATTCCTGTATTCGTCCTGAATTCTGGCCACTCTCCATAATAGTCTCATGGTTTTGTGTCCAAGATATATATCACCTCAAAGCTCTGTGACATGGCCATGTACTGGATAGCTGAAGGGAATGGCGAGCATCTCAGAAAACTCAGATATCAGTGTGACCAGGGAGTCTCAGTGGAAAAACCCTGCTTTGGGCCTTTTGCTTACCTATTCTTCTGTTGTCCTGAATGTCAGGAAGGTCTTTGCCTAAGGCCAACCCTTTGTGAAGCCTGATGAAAACAGTTTTCAAATGGAAATGAATGAGCATCACCTGTGGCTCTTTGCTTAATTGCTTTGGAAAGGTATGTGACTGAATCAGCCTCCTGGCCCTGTGTGAGGCTGTGGCTTAGATTCTCTGCACCTAATCGATCTAAAGAAAGATCCCATGTGTGCATCCAAAACCAAAATGGCCAAAAGAGCAATCATTGTGGATTAAGTCTCTCACCTTCCTCTGTAAGGTTCCTGAGTTACATCAGTGAGAATAGGGATCCTTTGGGTCAAATGAGTTCTTCAAAGCCCTGCAGATTCTAGCCCATAGATGCTTGGGTTTTCTCATGACTCCAATTCAAATAAAGAATCCAAACCCCACAGTCAGTAGGCCTCAGATTGGAGAAGTGGAGCAGTATTAAACACAAGTCTATTTGATCACTCCTGGTTCACAGGAAGGGTGTCCAGACCACCCTGACTTTAGGCAAATTAGGGGCAAGGGAGCTTTTTTTGGACACTGTCTTGGACTGCGCCCCTCATGGAAACTTCCAGGCACAGGTTATGATGAGTGTATATATAGAAGAAGATGAGTGCCATGTGGGAGTGTTTTGGTTTTAATTGTGGTCATTTGTGTGGCAGTTGGAAGAGATGCCTGGGTCAACCTGTGCTTGAACTCTGGTGTGATTCCAATTAGAGACTGAGTTCTGGAACTGACCTCAGAGAAGTATTGCCATAAATTATGTTGGTATTTTAGGAGGCCACGCATGAGATTTGTCCTTGGAAACTGAGATCTATGCCCATTTTGGCTTTCCACAGATCACTGGGAATCTCAGCAAGGATATCACGTGATTTTATTCTGAAAGTCTTGGCATGTATAGTTGAGAGTCTTAACACATATGTACCTCACATTGTAGACCTCAATGGCCCTGGCTTCATGTGACCTTTTGGCAACTCTTTGGAAAGCCTTGCCTGTGAGAGTTCTCCAGAGATTTTATTGCAATGAGATTCCTCACTATTTACAGGTTCCTGTATAAATTGAAACCCCCAGTGCCTCCAACGTTATCCTTGAAAAATGGCTAGATAAATATCATGAAATTTTTAAAATTCCCATGATCAGGTGGCACTGGAGAACCTTTGGATGTCCTATTGCTGATCATGAGTGTACCAGACCCTGCCTTAATTCACTGGGTTTCATGAAAATGGTGTAGAACAGAGATGCCAGAAATTTGGACCATGTCGAGTAGGGGGCCTAGAGCAGTGGAGTGTAGGTGTGTGAAAAAACATCTGTGGTGGGGCCACGTGGATCTGCCATTGGCTTTCAAATGACTTGTGACTGACATGGTGAACCCAGCAGACCCTTATATGTAAAGGCATCTTTTTATATGGAGAGGGTTCAGGGCAATGTTCAGAATCAGGTTGCTTTGGTCAAGGTGGAAAGCTATGTGGATAGAAGCGTGGTTGGTGCATTCTCCTGCAGACCCTGACCCACCACACGTGAGAGTCCTCCCTCCAGAACTGTGTCCCAGTTGTACTCCTTGTATTTCGTGAAGCCAACACCAAACTCCCAGTGCAGCAGTAAGAAACACCATGAAAAGTGGAGGATGACCAAATGGCTTCACAGTCCACACAGGTAGATACTTAGACACCAGTGGCCACAGTTTCCTAAAAAGAGAAAATTAAGAACTGCTGCCTCATGTTCACTAGAAAATAAGGAAGCATGTCCTCCATGTCACATAGATGCAGACCCAGAATTGGTAGTCTCACTACCAAGGACGCTAAAGCTCCTGACAACAACGTATATTTCAAGGGCCCAACCTCAGAGGCAGTATATCAAAAAGTAATTAGGCCAGCAGAGCTCCAAGTTTGTGTAGTGTTTACCCTCTCCCTTACTTTTGGAAACTGTTCTACCACCTCCAAGTTTGTGAACTCCTGATCATTTTCCTTTCCACATATGTAATCACAGATTTTCTAACTCTTCACCACTAATTATGTCTTAGTTGCTGCGAAGGTAACGTGAAGGCATTGTTCTGGATGAGAGTGGGAAGATTTTTGTGTAGAACATAATTGCATACACATTAGATTCATTTTGCTATTTTCCATTTGAAATACTGAATCCCTGACACTAACCCATACCCTACTAGACTCTGACTACTAATCCTAATATGAGAAAAAGAAACCTAACAGAATACGAATACAGGCCATTCATAGGAAGCATGGTGTATACTTTAATTTGCCTTATGCTTTATCAATGGTATGTGTTACAAATCTAGTCAATTTTTCATTGTAATATTTCTCCATGAGTTTTTAAAGTTAACCCATTTGTAAATTTCTGTCTCCCTTTCTCTGTAGCCTATTCAGCACATGTATTATTTTAGGCATATTTAGAATCCTACCTGGTATCACATGTACATTCTTGTGAGCTCACTGATTTTGGAAGATACAAATTGTGAGAAGAGATCACTCCCCCTAAATACTGATGGAACTGGAATTCAACCTGAGGGTGAATTTCCTAGATGAACAACATAATACATAAATCCATGTTCATTAAAATGAATATATTTGGATATGTGGATGATATATATTTCATGATGAATTTCGATTGTCATATATATTGCTACATTTTAATGTCTTTGAATGTGTTTCTATCTATGTATCTATCTATATATCTATTTCTCTCTCTCTCTCTCTCTCTCTCTCTCTATATATATATATATATATATATATATATATATATACTCTCCAGATTTTTCAAAATATGAAATATATGTGTCTTATTATACACTTCCTAAATTCACTCATGTTTCTATATGTGGATTTATAATCAACATTTCACAAGATTTTTCTCAGAAATATTCATCCACCTGAAATACATATTTATTTCCTAGTACTGAAAACTAACTTCGGTGAATGGTGCTTACAAATCCTAATATTTCTACAGTAACTGACCCAGTTTAACATGAATGCAAGTAGAACCCTATGGGACATGATGTATATTTGAAGGTCATTTATATTCAACACTTGTACATTACTATTTCTTCAGTTTATGGACATCAAAGGATACATCATTTCATCCACAAGTTCAAAAATTTGTAGGCATTTGGTTCACTTTCAATCACTTCCTGCCTCAGAACACATGTATTCCTCCATGTTTCTTGACTGGTCTTTTAATGAGACTTCGTTCCAAACACATTATTTTCAATTTCCATAATCATTTTTGAAGCAAAACTCACACACTCTTCGTGATAAACCATAATGCTAATATCAAAATTAGATGTATAACTGGTTGGAAGGAATGTACATATATCAATATAAGATTTTCTATATATTTTCAGATATCAATTCAATCCATTATTTAAAGTTGGAACCAGCTATGTTATTTATTTACAGTATTTTCCATTATGGCATCTTATCCATATTCATAGACACAGGGTACACCTTTTGTATCCCCAATACTAAAGTATAAGTCTTTAAATTATTGCTTCAGAAACGTTGGAAGAAATACTCTGCTCACCTGATATACATATACATTTCATCTCAGTGATATTCCTGACACAAAATTCAAGGGTCACACTTATGATTGTTCCAAAGCCTAAATTGAATGTGACCATGTATTACTAAAAACATTCATGTCCTGGTTCTCTAATGCTCTCAAATATCATTCCTATTGGTGACTACATATTTGTTTCTTCCTAAGATTATATATTCAACCTCAACCCTGTTAAAAATGTCTTTTCCTGTCACACACTTTGTACTTTGCCTGATTTCCTAATGTATCTATTGATACCTGCTTTCCTACACCTTTTTTCCAGTTCATCATTGTGAATGACTCTTCAGATTTGCTGACATTTACATTCAATCTCTAATAAAACCCCTTTGCTAAAGAACTTTTTGTCCAACTCCTAGACTCAATAAAATGGGTTGCTCAAAGCCCTGCAAAAGGTAGCCCATAGGTGCTTGTGTTTTCTCATGACTCCAATTCACATAAAGAATCTAAACCCCACAGTCAGTAGGCCTCAAATTGGAGAAGCGGAGCAGTATTAACGGCAGGCCTATTGATCACTCCTGGTTAACAGGAAGGGTGTCCAGGCCACCTTGATTTTGGGCAAATGAGGGGCAAGGGAGCTTGTTCTGGACACTGTTTGGGCTGTGCCCATCATGGAAAGCTCCAGCTAGAGGTTATAATGAGTGTGTATATGGAAGCAGATAAGGGCCATGTGGGAGTGTTTTGGTTTTAATTGTGGTCATTTGTGTTGTGGTTGGAAGAGATGACTGGGTCCACCTGGGGTTGAACTCTGGTGTGATTCCCCTAAGATACTGAGTTTTGGAAATGACCTCAGAGAATTATTTCCATTCATTGTGTTGGGATATTAGGAGGCCACACATGAGCGTCGCCCACGCATGAAAGTAGGCCTCAAATTGGAGAAGCATAGCTTTTTGTCCAAATCCTTTACTCATTCTTCTTTCTAATCCTACAGTCTATATTCCTAATCCTACTGACTATACCTGTTTGACTGGATGTTCTCTTTGCCATTCAATCATCCAAGGTACAAGGTCCTGTACCATTGTATATCGATTTATCTGAGACAACTCTGCAGAACATAATTCAAATCTAAGTATCACAATCAAAGGCCCAGTGTTCTTCTGGGCTTCAAATCTTACCTAGGCTTCTGTTTGCATACTTATATTTCACCTATATATCCACGTTAAGTAAAATGAATATTTTTGGTCCTGTGGATGATATATATTTCATGATGAATTTTCTACTCACCTAATATACATATACATTTCATCTCAGTAATATTCCTGACACAAAATGCAAGGGTCACACTTATGATTGTACCAAAGCCCAAATTGAATGTGACCATGTATTACTAACAACATCCATGACCTGGTTCCCTAATGCTCTCAAATATCATTCTTAATCGTATAATAAGACTACATATTTGTTTCTTCCTAAGATTATATTTTCAACCTCAACCCTGTTAAAAATGTATTTTCTTATCACACACGTTGTAATGTACCTGATTTCCTAATGTCTCTATTGATATCTGCTTTCCTACACCTTTTCTCCAGTTAATAATTGCGAATGACTCTTCACATGTGCTGACATTGACATTCACTCTCTAACTGAATCCCCATAGCTAAAAAATTTTGGTCCAAATGCTTTACTCCCTATTCTTTTGAAACCTACGAACTATCTTCCTAATCCTACCGACTATCCCTGTTTGAGTGGATGTTCTCTTCTACATTCAATGATCCAAGGTACAAGGTCCTAGGCCATTGATTATCTATTTATCTGAAACAACTGTGCAGAACGAAATTCAAAGCTAAGTATACCAATTGAGTGCCCAATGACCTTCTGGGCTTCCAATCGTTCCTAGATTTCTGTTTTCATATTTATGTTTCACCTCGATAGTCTTATAAATATCACAGGTTCCGAATACCATTATTCATCCAGCAGAATGATTCCTAACCCATATCGAACATGTTATTAACCCTAACCATACACTGTTCCCTCAATCTAACTTTACATAAGAGCAGGGAAAGAGTTGGTCTTACAATACAGGAATGTAGGGGATCTTCCACCTGCTGAGAACCTATAACGTCCATGCAGAAATGATCTCTGTACAAGATGTTGGCAGCTATGAAGGACCAGAGAGAGTAAGAGTCTGGTCAGGATGAAGGGTTGTGTCTGAATCAGTCTCTGTCTTCTTAATGTAGAGAAGATGGACCAAAGAAGGCCTGTGTGGAGAGCTGTTCCCGAGTGCCTATGGTTGATATAGCATTCTAACTTGTGAAAGTGTCACAGGAAGTAGGGGCAGCCTCAATCTCATGGGACCCTTGGAAGCAAGTGTTAGGACAATGTGGTTGCCAAGGCAGTGACCTCATTCAGTTTCTGATGGAAGTGACCTCACATCACTTCCTTGATGATGGAACTCTCTGAACATGGGATCCAGGAAGCCAGGCACCCAGAGCCAGTCCCAGTTTCAATCCCAGTGGTCTCACTTGTTTGGATTCATCAAGAACAGAGTTAGTCTTTCTTGGTACCTACTGATGTGAGGATGGCCAAATGCCAGGAAAGCTCTGAAGAGCGGCCATTCCTGAGAAACCAGGTAGTGGCTCGCCACTGGCTCCTGTCAACTTCATAGAGTTGCACAAGGAGAACAGATCTGAGACAGGACAGGCCATTTTGGAGGAACATAGTATGGCCCATCAGTCAGAGGACTTCCGGATAGTCACAGACCTTCTTGGGGGAAGGATTTGCCTTTGTGGGTGTGTGTGTGTGGGTTTGTGTTTTTTTGTCTCATGCTCTGAGAATATGTAAGAAAGGTGATTTGTTTGGTTTGGAGTGAACTGATTCTAGTAAGTCGTCTGACAAGGCGAGTGTTTCTGGGTCTGTGTATTCCACTGTGTCCGTGGTTGTAGACATTAGAAAAGAGAATGCTTCAATGGATGTGTCCTGTCTAGTAGAAAGCTTCCCAGCATTCATACTTCCCAATTTATGAATGAACTGTGGCTTTCCTTATCCATGGGCAATCCTGATATCTTCCTAAGTTCCTGTTTTCTTTCTGAATTCTGGCCACTCTCCCGAATAGGCTCATGTTTTTGTGTCCAAGATATGTACCACCTCCAAGCTCTGTGACATGGCCATGTACTGGATAGCTGAAGGGAATTGCGAGCATCTCAGAAAACTGAGATATCAGTGTGATCAGGAAAGTCTCAGTGGAGAAACACTGCTTTGGGCTGTTTTCTTACCTATTGTTCTGTTGCCCTGAATGTCAGGAAGGCCTTTGCCTCAGGCCCCAATTTGGGAAGCCTGAAGAAAACAGTTTTCAAATGGAAACTAATGGGAATCACCTGTGGCTCTGTGCTTAATTGCTTTGGAATGGGATGTATCTGAATCAGGCTCTAGGTCCTGTGTGAGGCTGTGGCTTAGATTCTCAGCACATAATGGATGTAAAAAAAGATCCCATGTGTGAATCCAAAACTAAATTAGCCAAAAGAGCAGTCATTGTGGAAGAAGTCTCTCGCCTACCTCTGTAAGGTTCCTGACCTCAATCAAGGGTGAATAGGAACCTTTGGTTCAAATGAGTTCTTCAAAGCCTTGCAGAGGCTAGCCCATAGGTGCTTGGGTTTTCTGCAAAATCCAAATCACATAAAGAATTTATAACTGACTTTCAGTAGGACTCAAACTGGAGAAGCAGAGCAGTATTTACAGCAGGCCTATTTTATCACTCCTGCTTCCCCGGACGAGTTTCCAGGCCACCCAGACTTTAGGCAAATGAGGGGCAAAGGAGTGTATTTTGGACACTGTCTTGGGCTGCGCCCCTCATGGAAACCTCCAGCCAGAGGTAATAATGAGTGTCTATATGGAAGAAGATGAGGGCCATGTGGGAGTGTTTTGGTTTTAATTGTGGTCATTTGTGTGGCGGTTGGAAGAGATGACTTGGTCCACCTGGGCTTGAACTCTGGGGTCATTTCCCTTAGAGACTGAGTTCTTGAACTGACCTCAGAGAAGTATTGCCAAGAATTGTCTTGGGATTTTAGGAGGCTTCGCAAGAGAGTGGCCCTTGGACACTGAGATATAGACACAGGGTGGCTTTTCACACAGCACTGGGAATCTGAGCCAGGATATCACATGATTTTATTGTGAAAGACTTGGCAGCCATAGATGAGAGTCAAATCACACATGGACGGCAAATTGTAGACATCAATGGGCCTGAATTCATGTGATCTTTTGGCCACTATTTGGGAAGACTTGCCTGTGAGAGTTCTCCAGAGATTTCATTGAAATGAGCTTCCTCACCATTTAATGGTTCCAGAATGAATTGAAACACACAGTGCCTCCAACTTCATCCTTGAAAAATGGCTAGAAAAATACCATGAAATTTTTTAAATTCCCATCACCAGGTGGCACTGGAGAAACTTTGGATGTCCTGTTTCTGATCATGAGTATATAATACAGTGCCTTGATTGACTGGTTTTCATGAAA
This sequence comes from Callospermophilus lateralis, assembly GCF_048772815.1. Classification (NCBI taxonomy): domain Eukaryota; kingdom Metazoa; phylum Chordata; class Mammalia; order Rodentia; family Sciuridae; genus Callospermophilus; species Callospermophilus lateralis. The sequence goes on along the minus strand of NW_027512721.1, from coordinate 378,525 downwards.
ATGGTTCAGAACAAAGATTTCAGAAAGTTGAAGACTGCTGAGGAGTGGGCCCAGAGCTGTGGTGGGAAGGTGTGTGATAAAACATCTGTGGTGGGGCCATATGGATCTCCCATTGGCGTCCAAATTGCTTGTGACTGACGTGGTGCAGCCAGCAGACCCTTATATGTAAAGGCATCTTGTTATATGGAGAGGTTTCAGGGCAATGTTTAGAATCAAGGTGCTATGGTCAAGGGGGCAAGCTATGTGGGATAGAAGCCTCGTTGGTGCATTCTCCTGCAGACCCTGACCTACCACACATGGCAGAACTCCCTCAAGCACCGGGTAACAGTTGAATTCTATGTATTTCATGAAGCAATACCAAAATCCCAGTGCAGCAGCAAGAAACACCATGAAAAGTGGAGGATGACCAAATGGCTTCACAGTCCACATGTGGATACACTTAGCCCCCCGTTTCCACAGTTTACCTACAAAGAGAGAATTCAGCACTGCTGCCTCATATTCAGTGGAAAATACGAAACCATGTCCTCCAGGTCAGATTGATTCAGACCCAGCTTTGATGGTCTCATTACAACGGAAGCTAAAGCTCCAGACAATAATATATATTTCAAGTGCCCAACCTACGAGGCAGTTTCTCAAGAAGTCTTTAGGCCAGCAGAGCTCCATGTTTGTGGAGTGTTTACTCTGTCCCTTACTTTTGGAATCTCCTCTACCACCTCCAAGTTTGTGAACTCCTGAGCATATTCCATCCCAGTTATTTATTCACAGATTTTCTAACTCTACTCCTCTAATTGTGTCTTTCTCTGGGTGATGGTAATGTCAAGGCATTGTTCTGGATGAGAGTGGAAAGATTTTTGTGTACCACATATTTACATACACATTGTATTCATTTTCCAATTTTCCATTCGAAATACTGAATACCTGACACTAACACCTACCTTGGTAGACTCTGACAACTAATCCTAACAAGATGGAGAAAAATAACCCAAAAAGAAAAAAATACAAGCAGTTCAGAACTGGAGGCATGGTGTATAGTTGGAATTGTCTTTTGCATTATATAGGATAGGAGATATAAATGTAGTCAATTATTTGTTGAAATAGTTCTCCATGTGTTTTAAAGTTAACAAATATGTGAATTCCTGTCTCCCTTTCTCTGTAGCCTATTCAGCACATGTATTTTTACATGCAATTATAGAATCTTACCTTATACTACACGTACATTCTTGTGACGTGGCTGACTTGGCAGATACAAATTTTAAGAGATCACTCTTCCTAAATGCTATTGGAACTGAAAATTCAACCTATGAGTGAGCTTCCTTGTTGAATAACATTATACATAAATCCAGGTTCAAGAAAATAAGTATTTTTGGATCTCTGGATGATATACATTTCATGGTGAATTTCAATTGGTATATATTATGTTATTTTTAATGTCTGTGTATGTTTGTTTGTGTGTGTGTGTGTGTGTATATATATATATATATATATATATATATATATATATATATATATATACACCCCAGATATTTTAAAATATGAAATATGTGTCTATTATACACTCCCTTAACTCATTCATATTCAAGTATGTGGATTTATAATCAAATTTTCTCAAGACTTTTTTCAAAATATTCATTCTCCTTAAATACATATTTGTTTCCTAGTACTGAAAATTAACTTTAGTGAATGGTGCATAAAAATCCTAATATTTCTACAGTAACTGACCCAGTTTAACATCAATGCAAGTAGATTCCTATGGGACATGATGTGTATTTTGATGTTCATTTTTATTCAAGACTGCTACATTACTGTTTCTTCAGTTTATGCACATCATAGGATATATTTTCATCCACAAGTTCGCAAATTTATAGGCATTAGTTTCACTTTCAATCACTTTCTTCGTCAGAACACATGTATTCCTCCATGTTTCTTGACTGGTCTTTTGATGAGACTTCTTTTTAAACACATTATTTTCAATTTCCATGATCACTTTTGAAGCAAAACTCACATATTTTTCATGATAAACTATAATCCTAATATTACCTTTAGATGTATTGCTGGTTGGAATGAATAATGTTATATCAATATAAGATTTCTTATAAGATTTCAGATATCAATTCAATCTGTTATTTAAAGTGGGACCAGTTATATTATTTATTCAAAATGTGGTCTATTCATGCATTATCTCTATATTCATACACACAGGGTACACCTCTTTGTACACCCAATACTAATTTATAGGACTTCAAAACATTGCTCCCAGAATTGCTGGAAGAAATATTCATGTCACCTGATCTACATATACATTCTATGACTGTAATATTCTGGACAAAAAATGCAAAGGTCACACTTGTGATTTTACCAAAGCCTAAAGGGAAAGTGAACATGGATTACTAAAAGCATCCAAGGCCAGGTTGTCTAATGCTCTCAAATGTCAATCCTACTGGTGACTGCATATTTGTTTCTTCTTAAGATTATATATTCAAACTCAACCCTGTTCAAAATGTCTAATCCTATCACTCACTTTATACTTTGCCTGATTTTGTAATATCTCTATTATTAACTTCTTTCCCACATATTTTTCAAAGTTCATCATTGTGACTGAAGCTTCATATGTGCTGACATTTACATTCACTCTCTAACTGAAACCCTATTTTTAAAGAAGTTTCGGTCCAAATTCTAAACTCACTCTACTTCCTAACCTACCGACTGTCTTTGTAATCCTACCAACTATCCCTTTTTGACTGGATGTTCTCTTCCTCATTCAATCATCCAATTTACAAGGTCCTATGCCATTGTATATGGATTAATCTGAGACATCTGTGCAGAACGTAATTCAACACTATGTATCCCAATCAAGGGCCCAATGCGCTTCTGGGCTTCAATTTCTAGATTTCTGTTTTCATACATATATTTCACCTATATAATCTTATAAATATCGCAGGTTCCCAATACCATTATTCATCCAGCAGAATGAGTCATAACACAAATCGAACATGTTATTAACCCTAACCATACACTCTTCCCTCAATCTAACTTTACAGAAGAGCAGGGACAGAGTTGGTCTTACAATACAGGAATGTAGGGGATCTTCCATTTGCTGAGAATCTTAAAGGTCCATGCAGAAATGATCCCTGGAGAAGATGTAGGCAGCAATGAAGGACCTGAAAGATTAAAAGTAATCTTCCATGGCAAACAACCTGGTCAGGATGAAGGGTTGTGTCAGAATCAGCCTCTCTCTTCTTAATGTAGAGAAGATGGACCAAACCAGGCCTCTGTGGAGAGCTGTTCCCGGGTGCCTATGGGTGATATACAATTCTAACTTGTGAAAGTGTCACGGGAAATAGGGGCAGCATCCATCTCATGGGACCCTTGGAAGCAACTGTGAGGACAAAGTGGTTTCCAAGGCAGTGACCTCATTCAGTTCCTGAAGCAAGTGACCTCAACTAACTTCCTTGGTGATGGAACTCTCTGAACTTGGGATACAGGAAGCCAGGCACCCAGAGCCAGTCCAAGTCCAACTCCCAGTGGTCAAACTTGTTTGGAATTTCCAAGGACAGAGACAGTCTTTCTTGGTACCTACTGATGTGAGGATGGCCAAATGCCAAGAAGGTCTGAAGAGGGGCTTTTTCTGAGAAAGAAGGTAGTGGCTCACCACTGGCTCCTGACAGCTTCATAGAGTTGGACACAGAGACCAGATCTGAGACAGGACAGCCCATTATGGGGGAATATATTAAGGCCCACCAGTCAAAGGACACTCCGTATTTTCACAGACCTACTTGGGGGTCTGTGTGGGTTTTTGGTTTGTCTCATATTCTGAGTATAGGTAGGAAAGTTGTTTGGTTTGGTTTGGTGTGAATTGTTTCTAGTAAGTCTTTTGACAAGGCGAGTGTTTCTATGTCTGTGTATCCCACTGTGTCCGTGGTTGTAGACATTAGACAAAAGAGCGCATCAATACATATGTCCTGTCTAGTAGAAATCTTTCCAGGATTTATCCTGCCGTATTTATGAATGATCTGCGGCTTGCCTTATGGATGGGCCACTCCTAATATCTACATAAGTTGCTGTTTTCTTTCTGAATTCTGGACAATCTCCAGAATAGGCTCATGGTTTTGTGTCCAAGATATGTACCACCTCCAAGCTCTGTGACACGGCTATGTACTGGATAGCTGAAGGGAATGGTGAGCATCTCAAAAAACTCAGATATCAGTGTGACCAGGAAAGTCTCAGTAGAGAAACTCTGCTTTGGGCCTTTTGCTTACCTATTGTACTGTTGCCCTGAATGTCAGGAAGGTCTTTGCTTCAGGCACCCCTTTGAAAAGACTGAAGAGTTTTCAAATGGAAATGTATGGGCATCAGCTGTGGCTCTTTGCTTAATTGCTTTAGAAAGGGATGTGTCTGAATCAGCTTCTTGGCCCTGTGTGAGGTTGTGGCTTAGATTCTCAGCACCTGATGGATCTAAAAAAATCCCATGTGTGCATCTAAAACCAAAATACCCAAAAGAGCAGTCATTGTGGATTAAGTCTCTTGCCTTGCTCTGTAAGGTTCCTGACCTCCATCTTTGAGGATAGGGATCTTTTGGGTCAAATGAGTTCTTCAAATCACTGCAGAGGTTAGGCCATAGGTTCTTGGGTTTTCTCATGACTCCAATTAACAAAAAGAATCTAAACCCCTCAGTCATTAGGCCACAAAATGGAGAATCAGAGCCATATTAACGCCAGGCCTCTTTGATCACACCTGGTTCACATGTAGAGTGTACCTGCCACACTGACTTTAGGCAAATGGGGGCAAAGGACCTTATTTTGGATACTGTCTTTGTCTGTGGCCCTCATGGAAACCTACAGCCTGAGGTTATGATGAGTGTCTATATGGAAGAAGATGAGGGCCATGTGGAAGTGTTTTGGTTTTTATTGTGGTCATTTTTGTGGCCGTTGGAAGAGATGACTGGGTCCACCTGGGCTTGAACACTGCTGTGATTCCCCTTAGAGACTGAGTTCTGGAACTAACCTCAAAGAAGTATTGCCATGTATTGTGTTGGGATTTTAGGAGGCCAGGCATGAGAGTCACCCTTGGAAACTGAGATCTAGGCCCAGGGTAGCTTTTCACAGAGCACTGGGAATCTCAGGAAGGATAGCAAACGATTTTATTCTTAAAGAATTGGCAGCCATAGTTGCAAGTCAAAACACACATGGACCACACATTGTAGACCTCAAATGCCTGGCTTAATGTGACCTTTTAGCCTGTCTTTGGGAAGCCTTGCCTGTTAGAATTCTCCTGAGCTTTCATTGAAATGAGCTTCCTCTCCATTTAATGGTTCCTGAATGAATTGAATCCCACAGTGCCTCAAACTTCATCCTTGAAAAATGGATAGATAAATACCATTGAATTTTTGAAATTCCCATGACCAGGTGTCACTGGAGAACCTTTGGATGTCCTATAGATAATCATGAGTGAACCAGACAGTGCCTTGATTGACTGGGTTTCATGAAAATGGTGTAGAACAGAGATGCCAGTAATTTGGAGCCTGCTGAGTAGTCAGCCTAGAACAGTGGTGTGCAGGTGTTTGTTAAAACATCTGTGGTATGGTGATGTGGATCTGCCATTGGCTTCCAAATGGTTTGTGACTGACATGGTGCAGCCCCCATACCCTTGGATGTAAAGGCATCTTGTTATATGGAGAGGTTTCAGGGCAATGTTTAGAATCAGACTGCTATAGTCAAGGGGGCAATCTATGTGGGATAGAAGCGTGGTTGGTGCACTCTCCTGCAGATCCTTAACCACCACACGTGACAGAACTCCCTCCAGCACTCTGTTCCAGTTGACCTCCTCGTATTTCGTGAAGCAAATACCAAACTCCCAGTGCAGCTGCAAGAAACACCACAAAAATTAGAGAAAGACCAAATGGCTTCACAGTCCACACTGGGAGACAATTAGCCCCCAAATGGCAACAGTTTACCTACAAAGAGAGAATTCAGCCCTGCTGCCTCATGTTCATTGGAAAAAAAGAAACCATGTGCTCTAGGTCACATAGATGCAAACACAGCTTTGATGGTCTCACTACAAAGGAAGCAAAAGCTCCTAACAACAACATATTTTTCAAGTGCCCAACCTCAGAGGCAGTTTCTCAAGAAGTGTTTAGGCCAACAAAGCTCCATGTTTGTGGAGTTTTCACCATGTACCTTACTTTTGGAAACACCTCTACCATCTGCAAGGTTGTTAACTCCTGAGCATTTTCCATTCCAGATGTGTATTCAGAGATTTTCTAACTCTTCTCCTGTTATTGTGTCTTACTTGGGGTGAAGGTAATGTCAAGGCATTGTTCTGAATGAGAGTGGGAAGACTTTTGGGTAGCACATATTTGCATACACATTGGATTCATTTTCCAATTTTCCATTCGAAATACTGAATCCCTGACTGTCAGAGGTAGAAGGAATTCTCCTTCAAAGAATAGCCAGACACTTACAAGAAACAGCCTCCAGGAGACATCCTGTCTGGAGACATCCTGTAGCCATCTGTCTCCCTGAGACATCCTGCGGCCATCTGTCTTCCTGAAACTTTCTGAGGTTATCTCACCTTGTGAACACATCTAGAAATAAGAGAGATTTCCCACATCCAGCATATAAATACCCCTGTGTTAACAATAAAAATTTGCAGCTTGATCAGAACTCCTGTCTTGCTGTCATCTCTCGTGTCTCTTGTCCCTTCATTCCTCCCTATCTAGGTTCGCTGCCCACGTTGATGTGTCCTGCCGGCCGGGACATCTGGCGCCCAACGACTGGGTCTCGAGCCTTTGACTGCGGGGGACCCCGACCTCCTGGAAGACTTTGTCAAGCGGAGCTCGCGATCACAGCAGAAGACACCACCGAGAAACAGATCCAGGAGGAGGGTGGGGATGACGCACGGTGAGTGACCCACTATGGGACAAGCGGTTTCATCACATGATTTGTTTTTGTCAGCCCTCAAGGAGTCCTTCAAGACCTGGGGGCCCGTGTTAAGAAAAAAGACTTAAATTTTTTCTTTTCACACAAAGGAGAACTGTGTCCATGGTTTCCCCTTGAAAGGATCATTGATGATAAAAGATGGCTTAAAGTAGGAGACTGTATAAAAGATTATTATGAATCCTTTGCCCAGAAAATGTGCCTGTTCCCACCTTTTCTTACTGGAACTTAATTAATGAAATTCTTAAAAGTTCACCCTTTGACAATGGTACCTTAAAACTTGTCAGGATTGGGGAAGAGACTATGCAACTACCTCTCATTCCCCCTCGGCATGCCCCTCAGTTAGTATAGACATAGACCCTTCTCAGGCTCCCCAGGACCGTGGGACCCTTCCTGATCCCCCTAAAAATACCACCCTAATGAATAAGGCTCCAATAATTACCAACTGCCTTTATCCAGTTTTAAATCCCGGAGACACATTGACCCCTGTGGAGGAGGCTACCTGGGAGAAGGAAGCAGCTCGCTACAATTCAGAAGACCCTCCACCTCTCAGGACCCTGCCACAGCCTATAGGACTTACACATCCACCTCCCTCCTATATCCCTACTGCCTTTTGTGCTCTGACCCTTCAGGGTAAAAATGCCCCCCCCCAGATATTTTTTCCCACTTCCCTTGCCTAACCTGGCTCCCTTGAAAGCATCCTTACAATATAGAAGGGAACAGATCCAACCTTTAAAAGAATTAAGATCGCTTCAATCTGAGCTATGTTCATTAGCCTTAGGTACGGAGTCAGTGCAACTGTCCCACAGCGGTCTAATACAAAGGTGAAGCCACTCCATCGGCCTGTGCTCGCATTCCCAGTCACCACCAGTCAGATAGATAAGCCTGCCCAGGCTGAGGTCAAAGACTTAGATGAGTATCAAGAGGAGGAAGCGAGGAAGTGAATCAAGGAGATCAAGACTCAGAGGATGAGAAGTTCACCCCTAGGCAGGAAGGAACCCAGAGTCTACAAAAAATTAAGCCTGCATTTTCTTGAAAAACTTAAAAAGGCTTGTGCTCACTATGGCCCCACTGCGTGCTACATGTTGCCTTTATTAGAAATCCACAGCACACAATGGCTTACTCCCAATTATTGGAAATTTTTAGACCAAGCTACCCTCAGTGCCAGAGACTTCCTGTTATGGAATGCAGATTTCAAAGAGCACTGTCGGGAAACTGCTCAAAAAATATTAACTAAGACCTCCTCTAAATCCTGGACTTATGTTAAGCTAGTGGGCAATGAGCCTTTTGACACTAAAACTAAACAGGCACATTTCCCTGCTGGACTTTTGACGCAGATTCAGATGGCTTCCTTATATGCTTGGAGACACCTCCCTCAAAAGGCCTTGGCTACCACTTCCCTGGCAAAAATTTGACAAGGGCCCGGAGAGCCTTATAGCAACTTTGTTCCCTGGCTTAACCTAGCTGCAGAATGCTTGCTTGGACCAAGCCAAAGCGAAAGCACCTTTGTAAAACATCTTGCCTTTGAAAACTTCAACCCGGCATGTCAGGATGTTTTTTGACCACATAAGGATAAAGGGAAACTTTCTGACTTTATTAGACTCTGTGCAGGGGTGGGTGCAGCCCATGCCATGGATCTTGTCCTAGGTGCCGCTTTTACCAAGAACTTTCACAATCCTGGCTCAAATACTTGATTTACTTGTAAACAACCTGGCCATTTTGCACTCAAGTGTCTGACAGGCAAACAAAGCCTAGGAATAGTGTCTCCTCAAACTGGGGTTAAACCGCCCCAAGCTACCCTTTGCCCTAGATGTGGTAAGGGTCATCACTGGGGCAGTGAGTGTAGATCTAAGACAAATGCCCTCAGACAGCCTATTTCTTTCCTCTTCTTGGGAAACTCCCTGCGGGGCCAGCCCCTGGCCATGACATCTCCCAGGACAAACCCAGGGGCAATAAAATTTGTTCCCTCCCAAACTCCCAACCTACCTCAAAATCCTTCTCCAAAATTGCCTCCCTCAAACTAGCCACCCCTGGCAGTGCAGGATTGGACTTCTGTGCCACCACCGATACTATATTAGACTCAATGCAAGGGCCCCAGATAATACCCACTGGAATTATGGGTCCCCCTCCATCTCATATGTGTGCCTTTATTCTTGGAAGAGCCTCTACTAACTTACAAGGTGTTCATTTCTTCCCTAGCATTAATTATTATGATTTCACTGGAGAAATAACAATACTGGCCACAGCTATTAATGGAGTTGTGGCCATAGCAGCAGGAACAAGACTTGCAAATTAATACTCCTTCCCTTTTATCCAGCAGGCACTTCCACCGCCCAAACCTACCGAGGGGGACTGAATCCTTGGGCTCCTCTGATGTATATTGGGTTCAACCCATTTCTCACAATAGACCCACCATATCCTTACTTATTGAAGGAAAAGAATTCCAAGGAATTCTAGGTACTGGAGCTGTTGCCACAATTATTTCTCCAAAATACTGGCCATCAGCTTGGCCCCTCACCCCATCCTTGACTGACCTTAAAGGGATAGGACAGTCAAAAAATCCTCTGGTCAGCTCTAGGGCTCTTCGCTGGACTGATAAAGAGGGTAATAAAGGAATGGTGACTACTTTTGTTGTTCCTGACCTCCCTGTTAACCTATGTGGCCGAGATATTTTGAGTCAAATGGAAGTTATTCTTCCCAGTCCCAATTCCATAGTGACTCATCAAATGCTTCATATCAATTCTGTCCATGGTACAGGCCTTGGGAGACTGAGACAAGGACTGGTTGAGCCTATACAACCCATACAAAAAACAAATACATAGGGACTTGGGTATTCGGATTTTTAGTGTCGGTCCCTGGCTCTCCTGTACCCCATGGATATAAACTTATTTGGGAGACTCAGACTCTTGTGTGGGTGGATCAGTGGCCCCTTACCCAAGAAAATTTGGAGGCTGCCTTCATGTTAGTGCAGGAAGAGCTGGCAGCCGGCCATGTAGAGCCCTCAACCTCACCATCGAATACTCCTATTTTTGTTATCAAGTAAAAATTAGGCAAGTGGTGCCTTTTACAATATTTGTGTGCCATTAATAAAGTTATGCACCCGATGGGAGCACTACAGCCAGGCATTCACACACCAGTGGCTATTTCCAAAAACTATTGTAAAATGGTTATTGACTTAAAAGATTGTTTTTTTACCATTCCTTTACATCCTGAGGATAGACCCTATTTTGCCTTTAGTCTCCCTTGCATTAATTTTCAGGGCCCTATGCAGAGATTTCAGTGGAAGGTTCTTCCCCAAGGTATGGCCAACAGCCCTAGTCTTTGCCAAAAATACGTTGCTCAAGCAGTACACCTTGTGAGAGAGTGATGGCCACAAATTTATATTTTACATTATATGGATGATTTGTTAATTGCTGCACCTAATACACATGACCATTATAATTGTTACTTGGACCTTTACAAAATTCTCACTAGCTTGGGACTACAGATAGCTCCTGATAAGGTTCAAACACAGAACCGTTATAACTATTTGGGCCTTAAACTTCAAGATAATCAGATCCAAATTCCTAAGATACAACTACGGTTGGACCATCTTCACATCCTTAATGATTTTCAAAAATTACTGGGGGATATTCAATGGCTATGAATATATTTAAAATTACCCACTTGTGTACATTTGCCCCTTAATGATATTTTGAGAGGTGATTCCCACCCCTCCTCCCCTCAAAAGCTTACTCCTGAGGCATGGCAGGCATTAAATCAAGTCACAGAAGCCATTGCCCAAAAGTTTGTTACACAAAATTCTTATAACCTTCCTCTGGTTCTGGTTATTTTACACACTCCTCATACACCCACAGGAATATTTCGGCAGTGAAATACACATTTTAAAAATAAAGGCTACTCCTTGCTTTGTGTCCATTTACCCACCACATCCTCCAAGGTTATTACTGTTTATCTTGCTCAGGTAGCTTCTATTATTTTTAAAGGTCGTTTGCTAACTCGACAACATTTTGTCAAAGACCCTGATAATATTTTAATTCCATTTACTAAGGACCAAAACCAATATTTACTACAGACAGAGGATGAATGGGGTATTGTCCTATCAGGCTTTTTGGGAACAATTGATAATCTCCTCCCCAAAGACCCCCTTTTACATTTTGTCCAGTTACATCCATTTATTTTTCCCAAAATTACTCAAAAGGCTCCCATTCCTCAATTCCTTACTGTCTTTACAGACGGTTCCAGTAATGGCCTAGCAGTCTTTGTTGTCAATAACCAGCCTACCACCTTTGATGCTGTCTATCATTCAGCACAGTTTGTGGAATTGTTTGCCATAACACAAGTTTTGAAACATTTTTTTGATAATCCTGTTAATATTTATACGTACAGTGCCTGCATTGCTCATTCTGTGCCCCTGCTGGAGATTTCACCCACCATTAAGCCTTCTTCCAATGTGGGCTTTCTGTTTCACCAGCTTCAGCAGCTAATTCAGGCCAGACAACACCCATTTTTCTTAAGACACATCAGGGAACACTCTGATCTTCCGAGCCCTCTAATACAAGGTAATGCCCAAGCTGATGCAGCAACTCGTTTCATCTTTCCAATTTTTGATGGCTCCATTCAAAAGGCCACGGAGTTACACAATCTTCACCATATAAATTCACAGAGCCTTCGATAACTATGTAAAATCACCAGGCAACAGGCACGAGAAATAGTAAAAGCATGCCCTGGTTGCCCTGTCTTCCTCCCCATTCAACACTTGGGAGTTAACCCCAGAGGATTACTGTCCAATCAGTTTTGGCAAATGGATGTTACTCATTTTTCTGAATTTGGAAAAACCAAATATATACACGTTTCTATAGATACCTTCAGCGGCTTTATTTCTGCATCACCACATTCTGGAGAGGCTATCAAAGAATTCCTTTCTTATCTTGTTTCAGCCTTTTCCGTAATGGGTAAAAAAATACATATTAAAAAAAATAATTGTCCTGCATATACCAGTGCCGAGTTTAAACAGTTTTGTGGTACCTTGCACCTTACCTTAAAGACTTGGCTAACCCACTTGAAGTCTTCTGCACTTGTATTTACCACTCCCAGGCATCGCCTTAATTGCATTATTTGCCCTTATTTTTCTTTCTCAAGACAATTAAGGCCATTCAGCCACAGACTGACACTGGCATCTCTCGTCCAATTCTGTTCGCCCACCTGTTATGTGGCGCAATCCCCTTACAAATAAATGGAAAGGCCCAGATTGTGTCCTCTTCTGGGGACGAGGCTCAGCTTGTGTTTTGGACCAAGAGCAAGCAGGCCCTAGATGGTTACCAGAACGCCTGGTTAAACAGGATAATGACTTACATCAACATAGGGACGGAGGTCCTCCCCTTGAGGACAAATTTTCCTCTTTTTAGGATGCAGCCAACAATCTGTGTGAGCATCCTGCTTAAGGCACTTCTGCTGAACAGGTTTGTACATGGAGGCCTTGGTCCTCCACCTTCCAACATCATGGAGTACCTTTTTGGCCCTCCCTGTGAATGCAAGGGAGGATCTTGGACTCATGCTCCCACTAGTTGGACCCAGACTGCTGACTGCGTGACTAAGGTGGCTTACCTCTGTGCTGAGTTTGACCATAAGCTCGGAGGAGTTCATCAGCCTAAATGGGTATGTGTTATCAAGCCAAAGATTATTCCCCCTAGGACAAGTAAAGCTCTCCAAAATTGTTCTGAAACTTGAACGCATACCCAAGAGATGCATGTCTCTTCTTATGCGTCGGCCTCAATTTGTGTTAACAAGCAGGGAGAACAATGATTTGAAGCCTCCATAACTAAAACTCATGCAGCAGGGGGGACCACTATTCATTATACCCTCGTTCTTTTTGCCCGGGGAGGAGATGGCAAATACACCAAGCTACAGTCACCTGGGTGCCAAGGCCCTGACGGTAAACCCTCCTGCTGCCCCATTAAGGCACCTACAGGGGTCTCTGATTGTGGAGGATTCACTGATGCTGTCAAGCATCCTCAGATAATCAAACTTTTGAAACCCCAAATCCCTGAGCTCACATATCATCCCTTAATATAGCCTAAATCCCAGCTCCCAGGTTTAGATACCAATACATTAGATACTTTGGAAACTACCTTCTCCTTCCTTAATAATTCCAAGCCCACCCTTGCTGGTGATTGCTGGCTCTCCATGACAACAGGGGCAATCATGCCTATTGCAGTTCTATTAATTCTATCATAGACGATGATAATACATGCCAACCCAGATTTCCTTTTAAAGTACAGCCTATAGGCACTTTTACAATATGTCTTTTAGGCGTGATGCAGAATAATACGTATGATACTGATGTTGGAGTTACTTCCTTTGGAAATTGCTCAACAGTACAAAACTATTCCTCACCCACCCCATCTTTGTCCCCCCAATGGCACAGTTTTTATGTGTGGAGGAAACTCGGCCTTCCCCAGGCTTCCAGCAAATTGGACTGTTGGCTGTGTTCTTGCCTTATTACTCCCTCATAAAACTATTGTCCTAGGAGACGAAACTCTATGCATTCCTAGTCTAGACACCTTAGTGAAAAGACACAGGCGGGCAATACAGGCCTTACAACTCCTTGCCAGCCTTCGAATAACAGCTGCTGTGGGCACAGGTACAGCTGGCTTAGTCAGGCAATACACTCTTACCTCGCCTGTCTCAACAACTTATAAATGATGTATAAACTCTATCAGGAACCATTAAAGATTTGCAGAACCTAGTAGACTCCCTGGCGGAAGTGTTTCTTCAAAATAGACGAGGCTTAGATTTGCTGACAGCTAACCAGGGAGGTATTTGCTTGGCCTTAGGGGAACGATACTGCTTTTATGCCAATAAATCAGGCATAGTACGCTCTAAAATTAAGCAGCTTCAAGAAGATCTAGAAAAGAGACGAAGGAAACTTTTTGAAAATCCCCTCTGGACAGGGTTTAATGGATTTCTACCCTACCTTGTACCCCTATTAGGCCCTTTGTTGGGTTTACTTTTAATGGTGTCCATAGGCCCCTGCATTATAAACAGGCTCGTACACTTTATTAAAGAACAGATTAATATTTTGGCCTCTAAGCCCATACAGGTTCACTATCATCATCTGGAGATGGAAGACCATGCTGCCAACATTTAAAAGGATGTTCTAACCTTCTCACAGGCTTATTTCTTAAGTTTACATCCCCACAGATCTCTTTTTCTTACATAAAACTATAAGTAACAGCTCTGACCAACCATCTTCTGCCATTGCCATAAGGATTCGTCCTCCATGGGCCCCTCCGTTTGGGGGAGGATGCACCCATGGAGTGAGGATGTTAGGCCCTAATAACGGAGGGTGCAGGATGGACTGCAGGAGGATGGATCCACGGATCCCAAAACATAAGACCTCTTAGTGACACGGTCTGGTGCATGGCGGTCGGCATGCTTCCCCCTCAAAGCCGTCTCCTCCAAAAACATGCCAAGGCCACCAAGAAATCTTCTAGTAAACATGCTCTCTCAGATCAGGAGATATTCTAAGGCCTCCTTGAGAAACAGAGCCTCTATCACCCCCTAAAACATTGGCCAGTAAGGTATGGTCATATATTTTATATAAAAAAGGGGAGAGGTCAGGGGCTAGAAGGAAGTTCTCCTTCAAAGAATAGCCTTACACTGACAAGAAGCAGCCCCCTGGGAGATATCCTGCCTGGGAGACATCCCGCAGCCATCTATCTCCCTGAGACATCCTGCGTCCATCTGTCTTCCTGAAACATCCTGAGGTTATCTCACTTTCTGAAGACATCCAGCAACTGCCGATAAGAGAGCTTTTCCATCTGCAGCATATGAATTCGAATGTGAGAACAATAAAAGTTTGCAGCATGATCAGAACTCCTATCTTGCTGTCATCTGTCGTGTCTCTTGACCTTCGATTCCTCCCCAACTAGGTTCGTTACCCACGTTGATGTGTCCGGCCGACCGGGACAACTGACACTAACCCATACCCTACTAGACTCTGACTACTAATCCTAATATGATGGAGAAAAATAACCCAAACAGAATAGAAATACAAGCAGTTCGGAGGAGCCATGGTGTATAGTTGGACTTGCCTTTTGCATGATATAGGGTAGTTGTAATAAATCTAGTTAATTTTTAATTGAAATAGTTCTCCATGTGTTTTTAAAGTTAACAAACATGTGAATTCCTGTCTCCATTTCTCTGTAGCCTATTCAGCACATGTATTTTTATCTGCACATATCGAATCCTACTTGGAATCACACGTACATTCTTGTGAGGAGGCTGACTTGGCAGATACAAATTATGAGAAGAGATCACTCTTCATAAACGCTGTTGAAACTGAAAATTCAACCTTGGGTGAGCTTCCTAGTAGATCAACATTATACATAAATCCATGTTCAGTAAAGTAAATATTTTTGCATCTATGGATGATATATATTTCATGTTGAATTTCGTTTGGCATATATATTGCTACATTTTTTTGTCTGTGTGTGTGTTTTGTATATATATATATATATATATATATATATATATATATATATATATATACACACACACACACTCTCCAGATTTTTCAAAATATGAAATATATGTGTCTTATATACACTCCCTAAATTCATTCATGTTTATGTATGTGAATTTATAATCAACTTTTCACAAGATTATTCTCAGAAATATACATCCACCTGAAATACTTATTTGTTTCCTAGTACTGAAAAGTAACTTAAGTGAATGGTGTATACAATCCTAATATTTCTACAGTGACTGACACAGTTTAACATCAATGCAAGTAGATTTCTATTGGACATGATGTGTATTTTGAAGTTCATTTTATTCAACACTGGTATATTAAATTTTCTTCAGTTTATTCACATCATAGGATATATATTTCATCCACAAGTTCACAAATTTATGGCCATTTGATTCACTTTCAATCATTTCCGGCTTCAGAACACATGTATTCCTCCTGGGTTCCTGAATGGTCTTTTCATGACAGGTCTTTTCAAAAACATTCATTTCGATTTCCATAATCATTTTGAAGCAAAACTCACACATTCTTCATGATATACCATAACTCTAATATTACCATTACATGTGTAACTGGATGGAATGAATGATTGTATATCAATATAAGATTCCCTGTATATTTTCTGATATCAATTCAATCCATTATTTAAAGTTTGAACCACTTATATTATTTATTCACATTATGGCCTATTCATGCATTATCTCTCTATTTATAGACACAGGGTACATCTATTTGCATCCCCAATACGAAGTTATTCATCTTCAAAATGTAGCTCCCAGAAATGTTGGAAGAAATACTCATGTCACCTGTTCTACATATACATTTTATCACAGTAATATTCTGGACACAAAAAGAAAATGTCACACTTATGATTGTACCAAAGCCTAAATTGAAGTGAGCATGCATTACTAAAAAATCCATGTCCAGGTTGCCTAATGCTCTCAAATGTCAATCTTATTGGTGACTACATATTTGTTTCTTCCTAAGATTATATATTCAAACTCAACCATGTTGAAAATGTCTAATCCTATCACTCACTTTATACTTTGCCTGATTTCCTACTGTCTCTATTGATATCTTCTTCCCTACATAGTATCACTGATCATTATTGTGACTGACTCTTCACATGTGCTGACATTTACTTTCACTCTCTACCCGAAAGCCTATTGCTAAAGAACTTTTGTTCCCACTCCTATACTCACTCTTCTTACTAAACCTACGGACTTATGTCCTAATCCTACTGACTATCCATTTTTGACTGGATGTTCTCTTCGACATTCAATTATCCAAGGTACAAGGTCCTATGCCATTGATATTGATTCATCTGAGACAACTGTGCAGAATATAATTCAAAGCGAAGTATCCCACTCAAGGGCCTAATGCCTTTCTGGGCTTCAAATCTTACCTAGATTTCTGTTTTCAAACTTATATTTCACCTGTATATTCTTGTAAATATCGCAGGTGTCCAATACCATTAATCAACTCGTAGAATGAATCCTAACCCAAATAGAACCTGTTATTAACCCTAACCATACACTGTTCCCTCAATCTCACTTTACAGAAGAGCAGGTACAGAGTTCGTCTTACAATACAGGAATGTAGGGGTTCTTCCACCTGCTGAGAACCTCAAAGGTCCATGCAGAAATGATCCCTGGATAAGATGTAGGCAGCTATTGAGGAACTAAGAAAGCAAAAGTCATCTTCCATGGCAAAAACCCTGGTCAGATTGAAGGGATGTGTCTGAATCAGCCTCTCTCTTCTTAATGTAAAGCTGGACCAAACCAGGCCTGTGTGGAGAGCTGTTCCTGGGTGCCTATGGTTGATATACCATTCTAACTTGTGACAGTGTCACAGGAAGTAGGGGCAGGCTCCATCTCATGGGACTCTTGGAAGCAACTGTTAGGACAAAGTGATTGTCACGGCAGTGACCTCATTCAGTTGCTGAAGGAATTGACCTACCTAACTTCCTTGTTGATGGAACTCTCTGAACATGGTATCCAGGAAGCCAGAGACCCAGAGGCAGTCCCAGTCCCAGTCCCAGTGAACTCAATTGTTTGGATTTACCAAGGACAGGGTCAGCTTTTCTTGGTACCTACTGATGTGAGGATGGCAAAATGACAGGAGAGCTATGAAGAGGGTCCTTTCCTGGGAAAGCAGGTAGTTGCTCACCACTGGCTCATGGCAACTTCACAGAGTTGGAAAAGGAGACAAGATCTGAGACTGTAGAGGCAATTTCGGGGGAACATAGTATTGCTCACCAGTTAGAAGACACTCCATAGAGTCACAGACCTACTTGGGGGAAGGAGGTACCTTTTTGAGTGTGGGTGTGAGTATGTGGTTTTCACATTTTCTGAGAATAGGTAGAAAAGTCGGTTTGTTTGGTTTGGGGTGGACTGTTTCTTGTTTGTCATTTGACAAGGTGAGTGTTTCTATGTCTGTGTATTTTACTGTGTCAGTGGTTGTAGACAATAGTAAAGAGAATGCATCAATGGATGTGTTGTGTCTAGTAGAAAGCTCCCAGCATTCATCCTGCCCAATTTATGAATAGAGAGTGGCTAGCCTTATTGATGTGCAATACCTATTATCTTCCAAAGTTCCAGTTTTCTTCCTGAATTCAGTCATCTATCCAGAATAGGCTCATGGTTTTGTGTCCAAGGTATGTACCACCTCCAAGCTCTGTGAAATGGCCATGTACTGAATAGCTGAAGAGAATGAGAGCATCTCAGAAAACTCAGATATCCGTGTGAATAGGAAAGTCTCAGTGGAGAAACCCTGCTTTGGGCCTTTTGCTTACCTATTTTTCTGTTGCCCTGAATGTCAGGAAGGTCTTTGCCTCAGGTCACACTTTGTGAAGCCTGAAGAAAATAGATTTCAAATGGAAATGAATGGGCATCACCTGTGGCTCTTTGCTTAATTGCTTTTAAAATGGATGTGTCTGAATCAGCATCTTGGCCCTGTGTGAGGTTGTCGCTTAGATTCTCAACACCAGATGGATCTAAAGAATGATGCCATGTGTACATCCAAAACCAAAATGGCAAAAAAATCAGTAATTGTGGATGAAGCTTCTTGCCTATCTCTCTTAGTTTCCGGACATCCATCAAGTGAAAATAGGGATCCCTTGGGTCAAATTAGTACATCAAAGCCCTGTAGTGGTGCTTGGGTTTCCTCATGACTCCAAATCACATGAAGAATCTATACCAGACTGTCAGTAGGCCTCAAATTGGAGAAGCAGAGCAGTATTAAGAGCAGGCCTATTTGATCACTCCTGGTTCACAGGAAAGTTGTCCCGGCCACAAAGACTTTAGGCAAATGAGGGGAAAAGGAGCTTATTTTGGACCCTGTTTTTAGATGTGCCCCTCATGGAAACCTCCAGCCAGAGGTTATGATGAGTGTCTATATGGAAGAATATGAGGGCTATGTGGAAGTGTTTTGGTTTTAATTGTGGTCATTTGTGTGGCGATTGGAAAAGATGACTGGGTCCACCGGGGTTTAAACTCTGGTGTGATTACCCTTTGAGACTGCGTTGTGGAACTGACCTCAAAAAAGTATTGCCATTATTTGTGTTGGCATTTTTGGAGGCCACGCATGAGAGTCGCCCTTGAAAACTGAGATGTAGACCAAGGGTGGCTTTCCACAGAACACAGGGAATCTCAGCCATGATATCATATGATTTTATTTTGAAAGCCTTGGCATCCATAGTTGAGAGTCAAAACACACAAGGACCTCTCATTGTAGACCTCTATGGGCCTGGCTTCATGTAACCTTTTGCCCACTCTGTGGGAAGCCTTGCCTGTGAGATTTCTCCAGAGTTTTCATTGAAATGATCTTCCTCAACATTTAATGGTTCCTGAATGAATTGAAACCCACAGTGCCTCCGACTTCATCCTTGAAGAATGCCTACATAAATATCATGAAATTTTTGAAATTCCCATGACCAGGTGGCACTGGAAAATCTTGGATGTCCTGTTGCTATTTTAAGTGTACCAGACAGTGCCTTAATTTACTGGGTTTTATGATAATGGTGTAGAACAGAGATGTCAGTAAGTTGGAGCCTCCTGATTAGTGGTCATAGAGCAGTGTTGTGCAGGTGTGTGATAAAACATCTGTGGTGGGGCCATGTGGATCTGCCATTTACTTCCAAATGGGTTGTGACTGACATGGTGCAGCCAGCAGAACCTTCTATGTAAAGGCATCTTGTTATATGGAGAAATTTCAGGGCAATGTTCAGAATCAGGTTGCTATGGTCAAGGGGGCAGGCTCTGTGGGATAGAAGCCTGGTTGGTGCATTCTCCTGCAGACTCTGACCCACCACACGTGACAGAACTCCCTCCAGCACTGGGTCCCAGTTGAACTCCTTGTATTTCTTGAAGCAAATACCAAAATCCCAGTGCAGCAGCAAGAAACAGCAATAAATGTGGAGGATGACCAAATGTCTTCACAGTCCACACGAGGAGACACTTAGCACCCAGTGGCCACAGTTTACCTACAAAGAGAGAATTCAGCACTGCTGCCTCATGTTCATTGGAATATAAGAAACCATGTCCTCCAGGTCACATAGATGCAGACCCAGCTTTGATGGTCCCACTAGAAAGGATGCTAAAGCTCCTTAAAACAAGATATATTTCAAGTGCCCAATCTCAAGGGAAGTGTCTCAAGAAGTCTTTAGGCCAGCAGAGCTGCAAGTTTTTGGAGTGTTTACCTGTTAGATCAGGACACAAGAAAAGACCACTGACTCCAATAGAAATCAAATTAAATTAAACTTATTATTTCCACTGGCCATGCTGCCTCTCCCTCCGAAAACGGCGGGAACAAGACAGCAACCCCAGCTTTCCTACAGCACAGCTTTATAGCCCAGAAAGTTACACAAAATGGGGGTTAGAGATAACAGAACTCTGACAAGCATCACACTAATGGTAGTTTACATTTTTTTTTTTTTGCTGTAAAATGGAGCCTCAGAGAGGGTTGCTGTCTGGCCAGGGAAGGCAAATATTTATGATATGTCACTAAAGTTTCAAAAAGGGTTGCTATCAGGTCAGAGAGCAAGACATGGGTCAGTTCAAGTCACTGGCAGGCATTCCAAACAGGTTCAGAATTTTCAGTAATTTATGGTAAAGCCAAAATTATCTTTTCATGCTTTATGGCAAGATGGCTCCCAATTTTAATAAAAGATCAGGTTGGGTCTATCATTTTCCCCTTTTCTCTGTGTCCCTTTCAAATCTTTGATAGATTGGGGGAAGAGCACTGAGGAAATTTTAATCCCTCAGGTAAAAGTCTCCAAATTTTTAGAACTCACCCAAAACCAGTCTCCCTGATTTTACCTGACTTAATTAATTACTTGTATTGATAGTCTATTTATATTTGGCTCCATTGTTGTAATAAGAGAGGCGTCACCCATTTTGGATTCTTCTGAGCTGAGAGAGGGTGACGTGAGTAGGCATGGTGTGAGGGCCATGAGTTGCCTTTTAGAAGTAGTTGAGGGACATGAATTGTCTTTTAGAAATCAGTTCGTTTTGAAGTCTCGTTAAGGAAGAACAGGTTGTAAAGTCATCTGGGGATGGGTTCTTCTATGAGAGAAACAAAAACCATGAGTACTGAATAAATGTTGCTTCAGCTGGAACATGTCACTCTATAGAATTTCCCTCACTGGTCTTTAATATTCCCAGTTATCAAGACTGTCAACTTAATATTTAACTTTTAGTATTACAGTTGTCCCTCCCCATAAGATACAGTTTAATAATTTAATGTCATCTGATCTTGCAAAATCCTTTTACCAGTATGACCTCTGTGTCTAATAGAGGAAACCTTTAATTCTGATACTCAATGCTGGATAATCGTACTAGCAAACACCAAACTTACCTGTGTAGGTTAGGAATATCTTTAGGCCTTAAACTGAAAATTTCTGCCTCTGGCAGCTCTTCTTGATAGTCTCTTTTAATAAGTATCAGGCATTCCTCTCTGAGAATCCTTCTTTGTAGCCTCCAGTCTTACTTATTTTGGGAGGCTAACATAAAGTGTATACCTTAAAATAGTATTATTATTATTATTATTATTATTATTATTATTATTATTATTATTTAAAATGCCCAGGAATGGCTGTATTTTGGTTTTCATTGTCTTTGCTAAGTGTTTAAGATGAAGAAGTCAAACTGACTTTTGTTTCTATCTATTGTTAACAGTCAGCTGAGCTTTCATGGGAGTCATTCCTGGGGAAACTTGAGAGCACTTTCTCAGTTCTTCTAGAGCCATTTGCGCTAGGTGGGTCCAGGTCTTGCTTGACCATGTGGCTTCCCTGGGAAGCATCAGGGATTTTTCCCTTCTCTGATGACTGTCCTCTTCATAGCAAATGCACTGATTGGCTTTCTGTTCTCCAGTGGTCTCATTAAACTCCCTGATGGGGAGTTTATGTGGCCCAGAGTTGCAAAACTCTTTAGTGAAGTCCCCTGTTCCCTGGATTCAGACTGACTCAGAGGGCAAGAGACAAATATTGGGTTTTTTTTGGCCCTTTTCATTTAAATTTAATTTTAAATCCTAATCTTAAACATCCATCAAATAAATTTTAACATCCTTATATTAAGAGCACTGGGCTTTAATGTCTATAACTTTATAATTATTTATCTTTTTATTAATTGGGATCTGTATTATTCTGTCTGTCTTGTAGGTGATAACTTACTCTCTGAAATTAACCCATGTTTTGTTCTTAAAGCAACACTTCTGTAAAACACTAACAGAGAATCTAGATCACATATAAGGAAATTACAAAATAAAATTTTATAACAAGAGTAAAAATACTTAGTTCGTGTAATAGCTACACTGAATTTTTTGGCTGAGTAATACATTATATCCCCTGTTTGAGATCCTAGTTATTTTGACATAAAAAAAGAACTTTTAACATAACTTTAAAGAAATAAAATCTGACCTACTGCTTTTGTAGTCATTCTCACATGTAGTAAGATGGGACACACAGCCTTATCTCAGGTAAGGCAGGGCTCTTTATAAATATTAAGTGTTTTAGTTCTAAAGCTGATCTTTATTTTTTAAATATTATTTTACTAAGTTTACATAAATTGTTTGAGGTCACATGAACATTAGCTAACAACATATAATATCACTTTTAAAACATGAATTAAAGAAATGCTGAAAGTTTTTAACCTTTACATAGATTAGGCTCTAATTAACATAAATACATTTAAATTGTTCCCCAATGTAAAAAGTAACATAAAACTTTGCATATCTTATTGGTAACAGGTGAATAAATCCCCAATACATTTTTTACCGTACAACTTCAGAACACTAGCTTGATATAATCCTCTTTTAAAATTTTTACCTTACAGACTTGCATACCTGATATGAGCACATTAGTAGCATCACAATTACATTGATGTTTCTACATTAACCAAGTTTAGCTTTTAAAGAAATGGCAATACAGTGCTCTTAAATTAACAGTTCTAATTTAATCAGTTGTTTAATTTCTATGGTTTCTTGCTCTAGAAAAAATAAAACTTAATAAACACAATTCTATGGGTAAACTTATGTTTTAAGAAATTTTTGTCTCTTTAACACATGATTGATTTTTACTATCCTTTACAGACTTTAGTCATACTTATACAGACGTTAGGAAGTCAATCAGATATCTAACAAAAGTACTCATGAATGAGTAATCCCATATCAAATTTACTTTACTTATTTATCAAAATATTAGACAAATGTATTGAAGAGTGTAAACCATTTTTATGTTGAAGGAAAAGTCCTAGAAACAAGGCATATTAGACATTTTGTAGATATTAACATTTTATTAGATTTTTGAATACCTAGAAAAACTTGAAAGCTTAAATTTAAAAACATTTATTTTTATCTGTTTATCCAATTTAATTGAACCATTTAAATCACGTGAATTAAAGACCTTTGGATCCACTTTTTAAAATTTGTTTATATGAGCGCTTTTTTTATGAGTGCTCCTTATATATGTTAATTTGTGTATCATATATATGATATACGGACATATGTATACATAGACATACAACACATAACAAAATTGAGCACACGTAATAATAGTAAAGGCCTTTTAGCTTTTCGCAGGTGAAATCTCCATTGCAATGTTTCAAAAATTCCAAAGTTGGTCAAAGATAGTACTGATCAGAAAAACATTAACCTAGGTCTGTATGATCAAAATCATGAGCTCAAAAAAAAAAAATAAAGTATCTAAGGAAAAAAATAAGAGTCCTAGAAAAAATGACTGGTCAGTAATTAGTAAATACCATACAATTTACCTTTTTTTTCTTAGGCCTCAGATCAGTCTCCTAATAATCTTGCAGGCTTCTTTCATTTGCCTTTCAAAATAAATCATGGCTGAGGTCTGGAAGGAGGAAGAAAAAACTGCTATTCTGAGCAGACACCTCAGGCCTAAGGCATTTTAACCATAATTTTCAGGTTCGGATGTTGAAAATTATGGTACAAGTTTAAGATACAATTCACAAAATTTTATATCTTTACATCTTGTTTTGTCAACAGATATCATACTATGATTTACAATACTTGTCCAGATTAATGCTCTGGTGCACAAAGTGACATTTTCCCAGGCTACCCAATTCAAAATTGGTGAAAAAAAAAGACTGAGTGATTGGGAAGTTACTTGCCAACTTGGAAGTAGAGTTCTTTAGTTTTCCATCCTTAGTATTTAAGTTCTCTGGCATGAATTATCTGAAATCATAAACTAAACAATTACCTAAACCCGACTTTTAACTGCAAGATTGTGCAATGCTTCAAAAACCCATTCAGATACCAGATTGTTACAATAAAACATCATCATTTAGACACACATTCAGCTAAGATCATTCCCCAAAAACAATTTATAATATCAACACATTATTGCATGTGTCTTAAAGGGCCAGAAACAAAGACACAAGACAGAAAGAAAGGAGGTCCAGACTATGGCTGTCAGACAGAACCCTTTAAACCAGAGCAGATAAGAGAAAAATCTCCTACACCAGTGGCACCATAGATGTCAACAGGGGGGGAAAAGATGTTTTAAAAGAGGGGCCACCTGAAATGTACAATCAAGGGTCTCCATGGTGACTTTAATGCATTTAGTGTCCTCTTTTTCTTTTTCTCTTTTTTAGAAGACAGAGGTGGCATAATCCTTACAGTGCAGGGAAGAAAGGAGGGAATTCCCTGAAGCAGCAGGGCTTCGGCAGCTGCTGGGAGTCCCTCAGTCCCTCCTTTTACTTACAGGATCAGCTACTCTGGTTTGGATCCACCCCAAGCATGCTACATTTACTTTACTAACATTTAAGTAGTCAGTTCTAAAAAAGTTCCAGGACTAAGTGGGGGCGGGGGGATGTAGCAAAATTTGTAACTTAAAGTTCGGCTCCTGACCTTGAAGCCAATTAATGCCAATTTAATAATGAGGACAAGGTTTTTAGAAAAAGAAAAAGGGGGGGGGGTTATTGCTTTGGTAACAAAGGAAAAACACAGGGGACTCTGCCCAAATGTTGTGACTCTCTGGATCTGGAGGGACAAGGGGTTTTAATGGAGATTCACTTTTTAACCTGGGAGATACTCAGTTCTCAGGTCCACAGCAGGCATTGTCCTCTTCAGTGGGTGTGCTCCAGGCACCCAGCTAGGGGCTTCTCTCATTCTGCTTAACAAAGGGGGGTAAAGTTCATCGCAGTTCCTTAAAACACAGTCCAAAGGGATGTCAGTTTTACTTGCTTTGTTACCCATTTTCACGTCCAATATAGTTAAGATTTTGCCACAGAAATCACAGAACAAAACAAACAAGAAAAACATAGAACACAGAACAAAACACAAAAAACAGAAACCCGGACTCGAAACAGAAAAACAGAGGAGCAATGCAACGTCTTGCTAAAGCTCCGAAGTAGGACCACGTGCATGCCAATCAGCACCTCTCTACCATTCCAGAGGAATTTCCTACAGAACAGAACAGAAGACAGAATGATTCTCATTACTGTCCCGAAAAGGAGTATATGTGAGCCTCCCCAGGACACCTCTATGTCATCAGAACAGATCTTCCTTTAACGGATATCCGATGTTATAAAGGCAGCACTTAATTATTGAGGCCTCCTCCACCAGGTGCTTGCTAATAGTTTTAGTGAGGTGGTTCACTGCAGTGCTCCTGGGACCGAACGCTCACTCAAAGGCCTTGGAACATCTCAAGATGTGCACCCCCTAGAGTGGCTCTCCAGCCCGGAGCCCTGGAGGGAAGGCCTGATTCAGAATTTCCAGCAGTCTGGTCTTGTGATCTGGTCGGCAGGGTCATCTTGCTGGGAAACTCAAAAAGGTTAGATGAGAAAGCAAAAAAAGAACCCTGACTCCAACTAAAATCAAATTGAGGCAAGCTTATTATGTCAACCAGCTGGGCTGCCTCTCCCTCCCAAAACGGCAGGAACAAAACAGCAACCCCGCCTTTCCTATAGCCCAGCTATATGGCCCAGAAAGTTACACAAAAGGGGGGTTACAGAAAACAGAACTTTGACAAGCATGACACAAATGGTAGTTAATTTATTTATTTTTGCTGGTCCCAATATCAGAAATTATGAGGACAATTAGAGCCTCAGAGAGGGTCGTTGTCTGGCCAGGGAAGGCCAAAATTTATGGTGTGTCACTAAAGTTTCAGCGAAGCCTGGATGGTGCACTTTCTTGCAGACCCTGACCCACCACACTTGACAGAATTCCCTCCAGCACGGTGTACCAGTTGAACTGTTGTATTTCAAGAAGCAAATACCAAACTCCCAGTGCAGCAGCAAGAAACACCACAAAAAGTGGAGGATGACCAATTGGCTTCACATTCCACATGGGGAGACACTAAGCCCCAGTCGCCACAGTTAACCTACAAAGAGAGACTTCAGCACTGCTGCCTCGTGTACATTGGAAAATAAGAAACTATGTCCTCAAGGTCTCAGAGACGCACACCCAGCTTTGAGGGTGTCACTGCAAAGGAAACTTAACTCCTGACAACAACATATATTTCAAGTGCACAACCTCAGTGGCAGTTTCTCAAAAAGTGTTAGGCTGGCAGAGCTCCAAGTTTGTGGAGTGTGTACCCTGTCCTTACTTTTAGAAACTCCTATACCACCTCCAATTTTGTGCACTCATGAGCATTTTCCATTCCAGAAATGTAATCACAGATTTTTTAACTCTTCTTCTCTAAATGTGTCTAACTTGGGGCGAAGGTAATGTCAAGGCATTGTTCTGGATGAGAGTGGGAAGATTTTTTGTAGCACATATTTGCATACATATTAGATTAATTTTCCTATTTTCCATTCGAATTTCTGAATACCTGACACTAACCCATATTCTACTAGACTCTGACTACTAATCCTAATATGATAGAGAAAAATAACCAAAACAGTATATAAATACACGCAGTTCAGAGTTGAAATTGACTTTTGCATGAGAAAGGGTAGGTGTTATAAATCTAGTCAATTTTTAATTGAAATAGTTCTCCATGTGTTTTTAAAGTTAACAAATATGTGAATTACTGTCTCCCTTTCTCTGGAGCTTATTCAGCACATGTATTTTTATATGCACAAATAGAATCCTACGGGGATCACACGTACATTCTTGTGAGTTACATGACTTGGCAGATACAAAGTGTGAGAAGACATCACTCTTCCAAAATGGTGTTGGAACTGAAAATTCAACCTATGGGTGAGCTTCCCAGTAGAACAACACTATACATAAACCCATGTTCAGTCAAAAGAATATTTTTGGATCTTTATGATATATATTTCATGATGAATTTTGATCGGCATATATTTTGCTAGTTTTTAATATCTGGTTGTGTGTGTGTGTGTGTGTGTGTGTGTGTGTCTGTATATATATATACACACTCTACAGATTTATCAAAATATGTAATATATGTGTCTTATTATACACTCCCTAAATTCATTCATATTCATATGTGTGGATTTATAATCAAAATTTCACAAGATTATTCTCACAAATATTCATCTACCTGAACTACATATTTCTTTCCTAGTACTGACAACTAACTTCAGTGAATGGTGCATACAAATCCTAATATTTCTACAGTAACTGATCCAGTATAACATCAATGCAAGTAGATTCCTATGGGACATGATGTGCTTTTTGATGTTCATTTTTATTCAACACTGGTACATTACTATTTCTTCAGTTTATGCACATCATAGGATATGTATTTCATCCACAAGTTCACAAATTCATAGGCATTTTTTTTACTTACAATCACTTCCTACTTCAGAACACATGTATTTCTCCATGTTTCTTCACTGGTCTTTTAATGAGGCTTCTTTCCAAAGTCATTATTTTCGTTTTCCATAATCATTTTTGAACCAAAACTCACACAACCTTCATGATAAACCATAACACTAATATTTCCATTAGTTGTATAACTGGTTGGAATGAATGATTGTATATCAATATATGATTTCATATATAATTTCAGATAATAATTCAATCCATTATTTAAAGTAGATCCAGTTATATTATTTATTCACAGTATGGACTATTCATGCATTATCTCTGTATTCATAAACAAAGGTTACACCTATTTGTACCCCCAAGACTAATTTATACGTCTTCCAATTATTCCTAAAAAAAATGGTGGAAGAAATACTCATGTCACCTGATCTACATATACATTTATCACAGTAATATTCTGGACAAAAAAAGCGAAGATAACACTTAAGATTCTACCAAAGCCTAAATGGAAACTGAGCAAGGACAACTAAAAGCACCCATGTTCATATTGCCAAATCTTTCAAATGTCAATCCAATTCGTAATTACATATTTGTTTCTTTCTAAGATTATATATTCAACCTCAACCATATTGAAAATATCTAATCTTATCACTCACTTTATACTTTGCCTGATTTATTAATGTCTCTGTTGATATCTGCTTCCTGACATATTTTCCCCAGTTCATCATTGTGACTGACTCTTCACATGTGCTCACGTTTACATTCACTCTCTACCCGAAACCCTGTTGCTAAAGAACTTTTGGTCCAAATCCTATACTCACTCGTCTTTCTAAACCTACCGACTATCTTCTTAATCCTACTGACTATGCCTTTTTGACTGGATGTTCTCTTCGACATTCAATCATCCAAGGTACAAGGTCCTATGCCATTGTATATCGATTTATCTGAGACATCTGTGCAGAACATAATTAAATGCTAAGTATCCCAATCAACGGCCCAATGCCCTCTGGGCTTCAAATCTTACCTAGATTTCTGTTTTCATACTTATATTTCACCTATATATTCTTGTGAATATCGCAGGTTCCCAATACCATTATGCATCCCGCAGAATGATTCATAACCCAAATTGAACCAGGTATTAAACCTAACCATACACAGTTCCCTCAATCTAACTTTATAGAAGAGCAGGGCCAGAGCTGGTCTTACAATACAGAATGTAGGGGATCTTCCACCTGCTGAGAACCTCAAAGGTCCATGCAGAAATGATCCCTGGAGAAGATATAGGCAGCTATGAAGGACCTGAGAGAGCAAAAGTCATCTTCTATGGCAAACAACCTAGTCAGGACGAAGGGACGTGTTTGAATCAGCCTCTCTTTTTTTAATGTGGCGAAGATGGACCAAACCAGACCTAGGTGGAATCATTCTTTAGATCCATCATGTGCTTAGAATCTAAATCACAGCCACAAACAAGGCCAAGAGGCTAATTCAGCCACATCCCTTTTGAAAGCAATAAAGCAAAGAGCCACAGGTGATGCCCATTCATTTCCATTTCAAAATGTATTCTTCAGGCTTCACAAAGGGGTGGCCAGAAGCAAAATCCTTCCAGATATTCAGTGCAAGAGAACAGTACTTAAACAAAAAGTCCAAAGCAGGGTCTCTCAACTGAGAGTTTCCTGGTCCCACTGATATCTGAGTTTTCTGAGATGCTCGCCATTCTCTTCAGCTCTCCAGTACTTGGCCATGTCAGAGAGCTTGGAGGTGGTACATATCTTGTACACAAAACCGTGAGCCTATTCTGCAGAGTGGCCAGAATTTAGGAAGAAACCAGCAACTTAGGAAGATAGCAGGTGTTTCACATTGATAAGACAAGCTGCAGTTCATTCATATATTGGGCAGGATGAATTTTGGGAAGATTTATACTAGACAGGACACATCCATTAATGCATTTTCTTTTCTAATTTGTACAACACCAGACACAGTGGGATACACAGACAAAGAAACACTCGCCTTGTCAAACGACTTACTAGAACAGTCCACTCAAAACCAAAAAAAAAAAAACAAAAAAAAAAAACAAAAAACGCCTTTCCTACCTATTCTCAGAACATGAGACAGAACCACAAACCCAAACCCATTCGGTTGTAGGCAGACCTGCAACCGAAGGCAGAAACAGGCCCAGCGGCCTGCCAGCGCGGAGGACACGTCAACCCATTTGGTTCTTTGAAAAAATAAATAAAACCGACAGAACCTTAGCCATGGTAATGAAGAAAAAAAGAGAGAGAACTCAAATTACTAGCATACGGGATGAAAGAGACAATATCACAAGAGATATTTCAGAAATACAGAAGATAATAAGAAAATATTTTGAATCTTTATACTCCAATAAAATAGAAGAGAGTGAAGGCATCGATAAATTTCTTAAGTCATTTGATGTGCCCAGATTGAGTCAGGAGGTTATAGACAACCTAAACAGACCGATATCAATTGAGGAAATAGAAGAAACCATCAAAACACTACCAAGTAAGAAAAGCCCAGGACCCGATGGGTATACAGCAGAGTTTTACACAACCTTTAAAGAGGAACTAATACCAATGCTTTTCAAGCTATTTCAGGAAATTGAAAAAGAAGGAGAACTTCCAAATTCATTCTATGAGGCCACCATCACCCTGATTCCTACACCAGAAAAAGACACTTAAAAGAAAGAAAACTACAGACCAATATCTCTAATGAACCTAGAGGCAAAAATCCTCAATTAAATTCTAGCAAATCAGATACAAAAGCATATCAAAAAAATTGTGTACATGATCAAGTAGGACTCATCCGTGGGATGCAAGGCTGGATCAATATAGGGAAATCAATAAATGTTATTCATCACATCAATAGACTTAAAAATAAGAACCAAATGATCATCTCGATAGATGCAGAGAAAGCATTCGACAAAGTACAGCATACCTTTATGTTCAAAACTCTAGAAAAACTAGGGATAACAGGAACATACCTCAATATTGTAAAAGCAATCTCTGCTAAGCCTCAGGCTAGCATCATTCTGAATGGAGAATAATTGAAGGCATTCCCCCTAAAATCTGGAACAAGAAAGGGATGCCCTCTTTCACCACTTCTGTTCAACATAGTTCGTGAAACACTGGCGAGAGCAATTAGACAGACAAAAAAATTAAAGCCATAAAAATAGGAAAAGAAGAACTTAAATTATCACTATTAGAGATGACATGATTCTATACCTAGCAGACCCAAAAGGGTCTACAAAGAAACTAATAGAGCTAATGAATGAATTCAGCAAAGTGGCAGGATATAAAATCAACACGCATAAATCAAAGGCATTCCTGTATATCAGCAAAAAATCCTCTGAAACGGAAATGAGGACAACCACTACATTCACAATATCCTAAAAAAAATAATTGGGAATCAGCCTAACAAAAGAGGTGCAAGTCTCATAAAATGAAAACTACAGAACCCTAAAGAGAATAATAGAGGAAGATCTTAAAAGATGTAAAAATGTACCCTGTTCATATATAGGCAGAACTAACATTATCAAAATGGCGATATTACCAAAAGTTCTCTATAGGTTTAATGCAATGCCAATCAAAATCCTAATGGCATTTCTTGTAGAAATAGAGAAAGCAATCATGAAATTCATATGGAAAAATAAAAGACCCAGAATAGCAAAAACAATGATAAGCAGGAAGAGTGAATCAGGCGATATAGCGATATCAGACTTCAAAGTATACTGCAGAGCAATAGTAACAAAAATAGCATAATACTGGTACCAAAACAGGCGGGTGGAACAATGGTACAGATTAGAGGACACAGAAACCAATCCACAAAACTTCAACTATCTCATATTTGATAAAGGGGCTAAAAGCATGCAATGGATGAAGGATAGCATCTTCAATAATTGGTGCTGGGAAAGCTGGAAATCCATATGCAACAAAATGAAACTGAATCCCTTTCTCTCGCCATGCACAAAAGTTAACTCAAAATGGATCAAGGAGCTTGATAACAAATCAGAGACACGGCGCCTGATAGAAGAAAAAGTTGGCTATGATCTACATACTGTGGGGTCGGGCTCCAAATTCCTCAATAGGACACCCATAGCACAAGAGTTAATAGCTAGAATCAACAAATGGGACTTACTCAAACTAAAAAGTTTTTTCTCAGCAAAAGAAACAATAAGAGAGGTAAATAGGGAGCCTACATCCTAAGAACAAATCTTTACTCCTCACACTTCAGATAGAGCCCTAATATCCAGAGTATACAAAGAACTCAAAAAATTAGTCAATAAGATAACAAATAACACAATCAACAAATGGGCCAAGGACCTGAACAGACACTGCTCAGAGGAGGACATACAATCAATCAACAAGTACATAAAAAAATGCTCACCATCTCCAGCAGTCAGAGAAATGTGAATCAAAACCACCCTAAGATACCATCTCACTCCAGTAAGATTGGCAGCCATTATGAAGTCAAACAACAACAAGTGCTGTCGAGGATATGGGGAAACAGGTAAACTTGTACATTGCTGGTGGGACTGCAAATTGGTGCAGCCAAATGGGAAAGCAGTATGGAGATTTCTTGGAAAGCTGGCAATGGAACCACCATTTGACCCAGATATTCCCCTTCTCGGTCTAAAACCTAAAGACCTAAAAAGAGCATGCTACAGGGACACTGCTACATCGATGTTCAGAGCAGCACAATTCACAATAGCAAGACTGTGGAACCAAGCTATATGCCCTTCAATGGAAGAATGAATAAAAATAATGTGGCATTTATACACAATGGAGTATTACTCTGCATTTAAAAATGACAAAATCTTAGAATTTGCAGGGAAATGGATGGCATTAGAGCAGATTCTGCTAAGTGAACCTAGCCAATCCCTAAAAAACAAATGCCAAATGTCTTCTTTGATATAAGGAGAGTAACTAAGAACAGAGTAGTGACGAAGAGCATGAGAAGAAGATTAACACTAAACAGGGATGAGAGGTGGAAGGGAAAGGGAGAGAGAAGGGAAATTGCATGGAAATGGGAGGAGAGCCTCATGGTTATACAAAATTTTATACAAAAGAAAGTGCGGGAAAAGGGAAAAATAATACAAGGGGGAGAAATTTATTACTGTAGAGTGGGTAGAGAGAGACGAGGGGAGGAGAGGGGAGGGGAGGGGGGATAGTAGAGGATAGGAAAGGCAGCAGAATAGAACAGACACTAGTATGGCTATATGTGAATCAATGGATGTGTAACTGATGTGATTCTGCAATCTGTATACGGGGTAAAAATGGGAGTTCATAACCCACTTGAATCAAAATGCGATATATGATATATCAAGAACTATGTAATGTTTTTAACAACCATAAATAAAAATTTAAAAAAAAAGAATACTAACTTTGGTGAATGATGCACGCGAATCCTAATATTTCTACAGTAACTGACCCAGTTTAATATCAATGCAAGTAGATTCCTATGGGACATGATGTGTATTTTGAGGTTCATTTTTACCCAACACTGGTACATTAATATTTCATGAGTTTATGCACATCATTGGATATATATTTCATCCACAAATTAGCAAACTTATAGGCATTTGTTTTACTTTCAATCACTTCCTGCTTCACAACATATGTATTCCTCCAGGTTTCCTGACTGGTCTTTTTATGAGACTTCTTTCCAAACACATTATTTTCGATTTCCATAATCACTTTTGAAGCAAAACTCACACACTCTTCATGATAAACCAAAACACTAATATTACAATTAGATGTATAATTTTTTGGAATGAATGATTGTATATCAATATAAGATTTCCTGTAATTTTTCAGATATCAGTTAAATCCATTATTTAAAATTGGAACAAGTTATATTATTTATTCACAGTATGGTCTATTCATGCTTTATCTCTATATTCATAGACACAGGGTGCACCTCTTTGTAACCCCAATACTAATTTTACGTCTTTAATATATTGCTCCCAGAAATGGTGGAAGAAATACTCATGTCACCTGATCTACATATACATTTTATCCCAGTAATATTCTGGACAAAAAATTTAATGGCCATACTTATGATTGTACCAAGGCCTAAATGGAAAGTGAACACGGATTACTAAAAACATCCATGTCCAGGTTGCGTAATGCTCTCAAATGCCAATCCTATTGGTGACTACATATTTGTTTCTTCCTAAGATTATATATTGAAACTCAACACTGTTGAACATGTCTAATCCTATCAGTCACTTTATACTTTGCCTAATTTTGTAATGTCTCTATTGATATCTGCTTTTCTGCATATTTTCCCCAGCTCATCCTAGTGACTGACTCTTCATATGTGCTGACATTTAAATTCAGTCTCTAACCGAAACCCTATTGCTAAAGAACTTTTGGTGCAAATCATATACTCACTCTTCCACCTAAACCTACCGACTAGCTTCATGATCCTAGCAACTATCCCTTTTTGACTGGATGTTCTCTTCTACATTCAATCATCCAAGGTACAAGGTCCTATGCCATTGTATATCGAATTATATGAGACATATTTGCAGAACATAATTCGTAGCTAAGTATCCCAATCAAGGGCTCAATGCCCTTCTGGGCTTCAAATCATACCTAGATTTCTGTTTTCTTACTTATATTTCACCTCTATATTCTTGTAAATATCACAGGTTTCCAACACTATTATTCATCGCACAGAATGATTCCTAACCCAAATCGAACCTGTTATTAACCATAAACATACACTGTTCCCTCAAACTCATTTCACAAAAGAGCAGGAACAGAGTTGTTCTTACAATACAGGAAAGTAGGGGACCGTCCACCTGCTGAGAACCTCAAAGGTCCATGCAGAAATGATACTTGCACAAGTTGTAGGCATGTATGAAGGACCTGAGTGAGCAAAAGTCATCTTCCATGGCAAAAAAAGCTAGTTAGAACGAAGGGACGTGTCTGAATCAGCCTCTCTCTTCTTATTGTAGAGAAGACTGACCAAAACAGGCCTGTGTGGAGAGCTGTTCCCGTTTGGCTATCGTTTATATTCCATTCTAACTTGTGAAAGTGTCACAAGAAGGAGCGGCTGGCTCCATCTCTTGGGAATCTTGGAAGCAACTGTTAGGACAAAGTGGTTGCCAAGGCAGTCACCTCATTCAGTTCCAAAGAAAGTGACATACCTCATTTCCTTGGTGATGGAACTCTCTGAACTTGGTATCCAAGAAGCCACCCAGTGGCAGTCCCAGTCCCAGTCCCAGTCCCAGTGGGCTCACTTGTTTGGATTTTCCAAGGACAAAGTCAGCCTTTCTTGGTACCTACTGATGTGAGGATGGCCAAATGCCAGTAGAGCTCTGAAGAGGGACCTTTTCTGAGAAAACAGGTAGTGGCTCACCGCTGGCTCCTCTCAACTTCACAGAGTTGGACAAGGAGACCAGATCTGAGACAAGACAGGCCAATTCAGCGAAACATTGTATGGCTCACCAGTCAGAGGACACTCCGGGTTGTCACAGACCTACTTGGGGAAAGAAGGTGCTTTTGTGGGAGTGGGTTTGGGTTTGTGGTTCTGTCTCATGTTCTGAGAATAGGTAGGAAAGGCGTTTTTTTTTTGTTTTTTTTTTTTTGGTTTTGAGTGGACTGTTCTAGTAAGTCGTTTGACAAGGCGAGTGTTTCTTTGTCTGTGTATCCCACTGTGTCTGGTGTTGTACACATTAGAAAAGAAAATGCATTAATGGATGTGTCCTGTCTAGTATAAATCTTCCCATAATTCATCCTGCCCAATATATGAATGAACTGCAGCTTTTCTTATCAATGGGAAACACCTGCTATCTTCCTAAGTTGCTGTTTTCTTCCTAAATTCTGGCCACTCTGGAGAATAGGCTCATGTTTTTGTGTACAAGATATGTACCACCTCCAAGCTCTCTGACATGGCCATGTACTGGAGAGCTGAAGAGAATGGCGAGCATCTCAGAAAACTCAGATATCAGTGTGACCAGGAAACTCTCAGTTGAGAGACCCTGCTTTGGACTTTTTGTTTAAGTACTGTTCTCTTGCACTGAATATCTGGAAGGATTTTGCTTCCGGCCACCCCTTTGTGAAGCCTGAAGAATATAGTTTTGAAATGGAAATGAATGGGCATCACCTGTGGCTCTTTGCTTTATTGCTTTCGAAAGGGATGTGGCTGAATTACCCTCTTGGCATTGTTTGTGGCTGTGATTTAGATTCTAAGCACATGATGGATCTAACGAATGATTCCATGTGTGCGTTCAAAACCATAATGACAAAAAATCAGTCATTGTGGATGAAGTCTCTTGCCTTCCTGTGTTAGGTTCCTGACCTCCATCAAGTGAAATTATGGATTCTTTGTGTCAAATGAGTTCTTCCAAACCCTGCAGAGGGGCTTGGGTTTTCGCATGACTCCAAATCACATATAGAATCTATACCTGAAAGTCAGTAGGACTCAAATTGGAGAAACACAGCAGTATTTACGGCAGGCTTATTTGATTACTCCTGGTTCACAGGAAGGGTGTCAAGGACACCCTGACTTTAGGCAAATGAGGGGCAAGGGAGCATTTTTTGGACACTGTCTTTGTTTGCACCCCTAATGGAAACCTCCAGCCAGAGGTGACTATATGTAAGAAGATGAGGGACATGTGGAAATGTTTTGGTTTTAATTTTGGTCATTTGTTTGGCGGTTGGAAGAAATGACTGGGTCCACGTGGGCTTGAAATCTGGTGTGATTCCCCTTAGAGACTGAGTTGTGAAACTGACCTCAGAGAAGTATTGCCATGAATTTTATTTGGATTTTAGGAGGCCATGCATGAGAGTCGCCCTTGGAAACTGACATCTAGGCCCAGGGTGGCTTTCCACAGAGCCCTGGGAATCTCAGCCAGGATATCACATGATTTTATTCTTAAAGACATGGCAGCCGTATTTGAGAGTTGAAACACACATAGGCCACACATTGTAGACTTCAATGGGCCTGGCTTCATGTGTCCTTTTGGACACTCTTTCGGAAGCCTTGCCTGTGAGAGTTCTCCAGAGCTTTCATTGAATTGAGGTTCCTCAACATTTAATGGTTACTGAATGAATTGAAACCCACAGTGCCTCCAACTTCATCATTGAAAAATGGCTAGATAAATACCATGAAATTTTTGAAATTCCCATGACCAGGTGGCACTGGAGAACCTTTGGATGTCCTATTGCTGATCATGAGTATACCAGACAGATCCTTGTATGACTGGGTTTCATGAAAATGGTGTTGAACAGAGATTCCAGTATGTTGGAGCCTTCTGAGTAGTGGGCCAAGAGCAGTGGTGGACAGGTGTGTGATAAATCTTCAGTGGTACGGCCATGAGGATCTACCATTGTATTCCAAATGGCATGTTACTGACATGGTGCAGCCAGCAGACTCTTATATGTAAAGGCATCTTGTTATATGGAGAGGTTTCAGGGCAATGTTAAGAATCAGGTTGATATGGACAAGGGGGCAATGGGGCAAGCTATGAGGAATAAAAGCATGGTTGGTGCATTCTCTTGCAGACCGTGGCCCACCACACGTGACAGAACTCCCTCCAGCACTGTGTCCCAGTTGAGCTCCTTGTATGTCATGAAGCAAATACTAAACTCCCAGTTCAGTAGCAAAAACATCACAAAAAGTGGTCGGGGACCAAATGGCTTCACAGTCAACACGGGGAGACACTTAGTCCCCTGTGGCCACAGTTTACCTTCAAAGAGATAATTCAGCACTGCTGCTCATCTTCATTGGAAAATAAGAAGACATGTTCTCCAGGTCACATAGATGCAGACCCAGCTTTGATGGTCTCACTACAAAGGAAGTCAAATCTCCTGACAACAACATATATTTCAAGTGCCCAAACTCAGAGGCAGTTTCTCAAAAAGTTTTTAGGCCAGCAGAGCTTCATGTTTGTGGATTGTTTACCCTGTCCCTTACTTTTGGAAACTCCTCTACCACCTCCAAAGTTGTGAATTCCAGAGCATTTCCATTTTAGATATGTATTCACTGATTTTCTAACTCTTTTCCTCTATTTGTGTCTTAATTGGGGCGAAGGTATTGACAAGGCATTGCATTGGATGAGAGTGGAAGGATATTTGTGCAGCACATATTTGCATACACATTAAATTCATTTTCCAATTTTCCTTTCGAAATACTGAATCCCTGAAACTAATACCTACCTACTAGAGTCAGACTACTCATCCTAATATAAAGGAGAAAAATAACCCAAACACAATAGAAATACAAGCAGTTCAGAGGAGGCATGTTGTATACATGGACTTGCCTTTTGCATTATATAAGGTAGGAGTTATAAATTTAGTCAATTTTTAATTGAAATAGTCCTCCATGTTTTTTTAAAGTTAAAAGATATGTGTATTCTTGTTCCCCTTTCTCTGTAGCCTATTCACCCATATATATTCATATGCACATATAGAATCCTACCTGGTATCACATGTACATTTTTGTGAGGTGGCTGACTTGGCAGATACAAGTTGTGAGAAGAGTTTACTACTCTTAAACGCTGTTGGAACTGAAAATTTAACCTACAAGCTTCCTAGTAGAACAACATTATACATTAGCTCATGTTCAGTAAAATAAATATTTTGCATCTGTGGATGATATATATTTAATGATGAATTTTGATTGGCATATATATTGCTTCTTTTTAATGTCTGTATGTGTTTTTTTTTGTATCTATAAATACACTCTCCAGATTTTTCAAAATATAAAATATATGTGTCTTATATACACTCTCTAAATTTGTTCATGTTCATGTACGTGGATTCATAATCAACTTTTCACAAGATTATTTTCAGACATATTCATCTACCTGAAATATATATTTGTTTACTAGTACTGAAAACTAACTTCAGTGAATGGTGCATACAAATGCTAATAATTCCACAGTAACTAACCCAGTCTAACATCAATGCAAGTAGATTCCTATGGGACATGATATGTAATTTGACGTTTATTTGTATTCAACACTGGTACATTACTTTTTCTTCAGTGTTTGCACAACATAGGATTTACATTTCATCCACAAGTTCACAAATTTATAGGCATTTGTTGCAACTTTAATCACTTCTTGCTTCAGAACACGTGTATTGTCAGGGTGTCTTGACTGGTCTTTAAATGAGAATTCTTTCCAAACATATTATTTTCAATTTTCATAATCACTATTGAAGCAAAACTCACATACTCTCCATGATAAACCAAAACACTAATATTACCATTAGATGTATGTCTGTTTGGAATGAATGATTATATATCAATATAAGATTTCTTATAATTTCTCAGATATCAGTTCAATCCATTATTTAAAGTTGGAACAAGTTATATTATTTATTCACTTATGGTCAATTCATGATTTATCTCTATATTCATAGACACAGGGTACACCTCTTTGTACCCCCAATACTAATATTACGTCTTCAATATATTGCTTCCAGAAATGGTGGTAGAAATACTCATGTGACCTTATCTACATATACATTTTATCACAGTAATATTCTGAACAAAAAATGTAAAGGTCACACTTATTATTGTACCAAAGCCGAAATGGAAAGTGTACATGGATTACTAAAACATCCATGTCCAGGTTGCCTAATGCTCTCAAATGTCAATCCTATTGGTGACTACATATTTGTTTCTTCCTAAGATTATATACTGAAACTCAACCCTGTAGAAAATGTCTAATCCTATCACTCATTTTATACTTTGCCTGATTTCATAATGTCTCTATTGATATCTGCTTTTCTACATATATTCCCCAGCTCATTATAGTTACTGACTCTTCATATGTGCTGACATTTACATTCATTCTCTAACCAAATCCCTATTGGGAAAGAACTTTTGGTGCAAATCCTATACTCACTCTTCTTCCTAAACATACCAAATATCTTCCTAATCCTACCTACTATCCCTTTTTGACTGGATGTTCTCTTCTACATTCAATCATCCAAGGTACAAGGTCCTATGCCATTGTATATCAAATTATCTGAGACATATTTGCAGAACATAATTCAAAGCTAAGTATACCAGTCAAGGGCCCAATGGTTTTCTGGGCTTCAAATCATACCTAGATTTATGTTTTCATACTTTTATTTCACCTCTATATTCTTTTACATATCGTAGGTTCCCAATACCATTATTCATGGCACAGAATGATTTATAACCCAAATCGAACCTGTGATTAACCCGAAACATACACTGTTCCCTCAATCTCATTTTACAGAAGAGCAGGGACAAAGTTGTTCTTACAGTACAGGAAAGTAGGGTACCTTCTACCTGCCGAGAATCTCAAAGGTCCATGCAGAAATGATACCTGGAGAAGTTTTAGGCAGGTATGAAAGACCTGAGAGAGCAAAAGTCATCTTCCATGGCAAACAACCTGGTCAGAATGAAGGAATGTGTCTGAATCAGCCT
Organism: Callospermophilus lateralis; assembly: GCF_048772815.1. Lineage (NCBI taxonomy): Eukaryota > Metazoa > Chordata > Mammalia > Rodentia > Sciuridae > Callospermophilus > Callospermophilus lateralis. The sequence goes on along the minus strand of NW_027512721.1, from coordinate 338,430 downwards.
CTCTCTTCTTATTGTAGAGAAGATGGACCAAACCAGGCCTGGGTGGAGAGTTTTACCCAGGTTCCTATGGTTGATATACCATTCCAACTTGTTAAAGTGTCACAGGAAGTAGGGGCCAGCTCCATCTCATGGGACCCTTGGAAGCAACTTTTAGGATAAAGTGGTTGCCAGGGCAGTGACCTCATTCAGTTCCAAAGAAAGTGACATAAGTCATTTCCTTGTTGATGCAACTCTCTGAACTTGGTATCCAAGAAGCCAGGCACCCAGAAGGAGTCCCTGTCCCAGTCTCAGGGGGCTCACTTGGTTGGATTTAACAAGAATAGAGTCAGTCTTTCTTGGTACCTACTGATGTGAGGAAGCACAAATGCCAGGAGAGCTCTGAAGAGGGACCTTTCCTGAGAAAGATGGTAGTGGCTCACCAATTTTTTCTGACAACTTCAGAGAGTTGGCCAAGGAAACCAGATCTGATAGAAGACAGGCCATTTTGGGGAACATAGTTTAGCCCACCAGTCAGAGGACTCTCTGGATAGTCAAAGACCTACTTGTGGGAAGGAGGTGCCTTTGTGGGCAGTGGGTGTGTGTTTGTTATTTTGTTTCATCTTCTGAGAATAGGTAGGAAAGTCGCTTTGTTTGGTTTGGAGTGGACTGTTTCTAGTAAGTCGTTTGACAAGACTAGTATTCCTATGTCTGTGTATCCCACTGTGTTCGTTGTTGTAGACATTAGAAAAGATAATGCATTAATGGATGTCTAGTCTAGTATAAATCTTCCCATAATTCATACTAGCCAATTAGTGAATGGACTGCAACTTGTCTTATCCATGGGCAACACCTGCTATCTTCCTAAGTTCCTGTTTTCTTCCTGAATTCTGGCCACTCTCCAGAATTGGCTCATGGTTTTGTTTCCAAGATATGTACCACCTCCAAGCTCTGTGACACGGCCATGTACTGGATAGCTGAAGATAATAGCGAGATTCTCAGAAAACTCAGATATAAGTGTGACCAGGAAAGTCTCAGTGTAGAGACCATGTTTTGCACCTTTTCTTACATATTGTTCTGTTGCCCTGAATGTAGGATATCAGTGTGACCAGGAAAGTCTCAGTGGAGAGACCATGATTGGGTCTTTTGCTTAACTATTTTTCTGTTGCAATGAATGTCTGGAAGGTCTTTGCCTCAGGCCACCCCTTTGTGAAGCCTGAAGAATATAGTTTTGAAATGGAAATTAATGGGCATCACCTGTGGCTTTTTGCTTAATTGCTTTGGAAAGGGATGTGGCTGAATTAGCCTCTTGGCCTTGTGTGTGGCTGTGACTTAGATTCTCAGCACCTGATGGATCTAAAGAATGATCCCATGTGTGCATCCCAAACCAAAATAGCCAAAAGATCAGTCATTGTGGATGAAGTCACATGCCTTCCTCTGTTAGGTTCCTGACCTCCATCAAGTGAAAATAGAGATTCTTTGGGTCAAATGAGTTCTTCCAAGCCCTGCAGAGGTGCTTGGGGTTTCGCATGACTCCAAATCACATAAAGAATCTATATCTGAAAGTCAGTAGGCCTCAAATTGGAGAAACAGAGCAGTATTAAAGGCATGCTTATTTGATCATTCCTGTTTCACAGGAAGGGTGTCCTGGACATCCTGACTTTAGGCAAATGAGGGGCAACCAAGCTTATTTTGGAAACTGTCTTTGGCTGCGCCCCTGATGGAAACCTTCAGCCAGAGGTGATGATGAGTGACTACATGGAAGAAGATTAGTATCATGTGGGAGTATTTTGGTTATAATTTTGGTCATTTGTGTCTCGGTTGGAAGAAATGACTGGGTCCACCTAGGCTTGAACTCTGGTTTGATTCCCCTTAGATACTGAGTTGTGGAACTGAACTCAGAGAAGTATTGCCATGAATTTTGTTGGGATTTTAGGAGGACACGCATGAGAGTCGTCCTTGGAAACTGAGATCTAGGCCCAGGGTGGCTTTCAAAAGAGCACTGGGAATCTCAGCCCGTATATAACATGAATTTATTATAAAGACTTGGAAGGCTGAGTTGAGAGTCAAAACACACATGGGCCTCACATTTAGACCTCAATGGGCCTGGCTTCATGTGACCTTTTGGGGCACTCTTTGGGAAGCCTTGCCTGTGAGAGTTTTCCAGAGCTTTCATTGAAATGAGCTTCCTCAACATTTAATGATTCCTGAATGAATAGAAACCCACAGTGCCTCCAACTTCATCTTTGAAAAATGGCTAGATAAAAACCATGAAATTTTTGAAATTTCCATGACCAGGTGGCACTGGAAAACTTTTGGATGCCCTGTTGCTGATCATGAGAATACCAGACAGTGCCTTGATTGACTGGGTTTCATGAAAATGGTGTATAACAGAGATGCCAGTAAGTTCGATCCTGCTGAGTAGTGGCCCAGAGCAGTGGCGGGCAGGTGTTTGATAAAACATCGGTGGTAGTGCCATGAGGATCTACCATTGGATTCCAAATGGCTTGTGACTGACATGGTGCAGCCAGGAAACCCTTATATGTAAAGGCATCTTGTTATATGGAGAGGTTTCAGGGCAATGTTCTGAATCATGTTGCTATTGTCAAGGGGGCAAGCTACGTGGGATAAAACTGGTTGGTGCATTCTCCTGCAGACCCTTCCCCCCACACCTGACAGAACTCTCTCCAGTACTGTGTCTCATTTGAACTCGTTGTATTTTGTGAAGCAAATACCAAACTCCCAGAGCAGCATCAAAAACACCACGAAAATTAGAGGATGACCAAATGGCTTTACAGTCGACACGGGGAGACACTTATCCCTTAGAGGCCACAGTTTACCTACAAAGAGAGAATTCAGCACTGCTGCCTCATTACATTGGAGAATAAGTAACCATGTCATCCAGGTCACATAGATTCAAATCCAGCTTTGATGGTCTCACTACAAAGTAAGCTAAAGCTCCTGACAACAACATATATTTCAAGTGCCCAACCTCAAAGGCAAATTCTCAAAAAACTTTAGACCAGCAGAGCTCCATGTTTGTGGAGGGTTTACTCTGTCCATTACATTTAGAAACTCCTCTACCAGCTCCAATGGTGTGAAATCTGGAGCATTTTCCATTCCATATAGGTATTGACAGATTTTTTAACTCTTCTCCTCTAATTGTGTCTTACTTGAGGCGAAGGTAATGTCAAGGCATTGTTCTGGATGAGAGTCGGAAGATTTTTCTGTAGCATATGTTTGCATACACATTGGATTCAATTTCCTATTTTCCATTCAAAATACTGAATCCCTGACACTAATCCATACCCTACCAGACTCTGACTACTAATCCTAATATGATGGAGAAAAATAACCCAAACAGAATAGATATACAAGCAGTTCAGTGGAGGCATGTTGTATAGTTGGGCTTGCCTTCTGCATGATACAGAGCAGGAGTTATAGATCTAGTCAATTGATTGTTGAAATAGTTCTCCATGTATTTTTAAATTTAACAAATATGTGAATTCCTGTCTCCCTTTTTCTGTAGCCTATTCAGCATGTGTATTTTTCTATGCACATATAGAATCCTACTTGGTACCACATGTACATTCTTGTGATTTGGTGGACTTGGCAGATACAAATTGTGAGACGAGATCACTCCTACTTAACCCTGTTGGTACTGAATATTCAAACTATGGGTGAGATTCCTAGTTGAACAACATTTTACATAAATCCATGTTCAGTAAAATGAATATTTTTAGATCTGTGGATGATATATATTTTATGATGAATTTTGATTGACATACACATTGCTACTTTTTTTGTCTTGTGTACTCTCCAGATTTTTCAAAATATGAAATATATATGTCTTATCTACACTCCCTAAATATGTTCATGATCATGTATGTGGATTTATAATCAACTATTCACAAGATTATTCTCAGAAATATTCATCCACCTGAAATTTGCCTAATGCTCTCAAATATCAATCCGATTGTTGACTACATATTGGTTTTTTCCTAAGATTATATATTCAAACTCAACCCTGTTCAAAATGTATAATCCTATCACTCACTTTATACTTTGCCTGATTTTCTAATATCTCTATTTATATCTGCTTTCCTACATATTTTCCCCCCTTCATCATCGTGACCGACTCTTCACCTGTGCAGACATTAACATTCACTCTCTAATCGAAACCCTATAGCTAAAGAACTTTTGTTCCAAATCCTATACTCACACTTCTTCCTAAACGTACTGACCATCTTCCTAATTCTATCAACTATCCCTATTTGACTGGATGTTCTCTTCTACATTCAATCATCCTAGTAAATGTCAGGCGAGCTTTGCAGGAGGAGACCACCAATAGACTATCTCATGCAACAGCCAAAGTTTATTGACTGTCCAGCATGCTGGTGCTCAGAGCTCACTTGAATAGAGCAGACAGCCCTTAGAATAGCTTAAGTAGAGCTTATATACTTTACCTGGAGAGGGCAGGGAGGGAAGTTTATTGATGGATCAAGGCGAGTGGGCGATTTGCGTGGAACTGGGTCAGGGAGCACATTCTGCAGTTTGGCAGTTGGGGACAGCACATACTGGGAACAAGATTTGCAAGTATCTCTCAAGATTTCAACAGTGTTTTGTTAAGCATACAGAAAAACAGGAAGTGACAAGTACCTATTTTATTAACCTTTTATTCCCCAATTCTTCTTCTGGCTACTTTTAATCATAAAAATGATCATTGGGGGTGTCACATTCTATGTCTGCTAGTGGGGTATTACCTTAAGTTTAACTCGTCCAATTTGAGCCTGGAGAAAAGAAATTACATGGTTGAGAAAACAGGGTTTTATAGTTAGCAATAATATGAGGATTATTTTTGGACCGGCCAGGGTTGATAAAAACGTAGTTAACCAGGGGGACTGTGTGAACCAAGACTCAAACCACCCTTTTTGGGCCTCTCTCTATCGTTGATACTCTTCAAGACGTCTTTTTAATTTACTCATACATTTTATTACAACTCCAGTATGCTCGGCATACAAACAACATTCTTCCCTCAATGGAGCACAAAGGCCCCCTTCTCTCATGAAGAGCAGGTCCAACCATCGAGTGTTCTGAAAAACAACTTCAGAGAGAGAGGTTAAAGATTCATGCAAAGCTCTGATGGAGGTTTCTAATATCTTCGTTTTGGTCAATTGCTGTCATATTTTTTTTGTCATTTGTTGAGTCCCATGGACAAAGGCAGTAGTTCCCGTGCCCACCAGTGCAGCAATTCCTATTCCTAATAGGATGGCTAAAGGGAGGGATATATATTTTCAGTGGAACAGGGTTGTATGCCCCCCTATTTGATCTTCAAATGAACCTGTGTGGTGATAGAGCACTCTGGGAAACATCTGCACCATTACACAATTAATCACATCTGTTGACCATTTCATGAAAACATAAGCAATGTTTAAGTATATAGAATTATGCTGTATTAGGGACAGACAAGGCAAGGCACCTAAGATAGCAGTGAAGACAGGGAAACTGTCCTATTTGGTTGCAACCGGATTCAGAGGGCATTGATTCTGTTGTAATCAAGTAATCCTCTGAAACCCAAGTTGAGATAGTTTCAAAATTTTGTACCCAACATTTAAGGGAAGGGGCTCAGAAGTTCACAGTCTGCAGAAGTTGAAAAAAGCAGTTTTTGTTTCTGTTTTTTTCCTCAGTTCTGGGCAAGTTAACTTTTCAAGGACACCTGGGAAGGTAAGAGCTTTTTCTTCCCTTTCTTATTTTCCCCCTGCCAGCTGTTACCACGGAGCCCAGTTGCTAACTTCTTTAACTTAGAAATGTAGCCATCTCTCTGAAGCCCCAGGTCAAGGCCCAAGGCTTTTTTCACATATTTTTGTGAAAAACTAGAAAGAGGGTGTCTAGCTAAGGATTGCTGATTTTTTTAGCCAGTGGCCAAGTAGAACAGGGCAATATGAAAAGAGGAAGTTTAACTACATTGAACTCTTTTACAGGGACTCTTTTCATGAATGTCCAAAACTCAGCCATGGTGAAGACTTCTGGAGAAGGTCAGTTAAGACTTTTCAGTGGGCCTGGTACAGAAGGGGAAGACAGGGAAGGTGGGGCTGAGAGCAGCTCCGAGGATCTGAGAATGAGGAAGGAGGGATGTAAAAGAATAATTTGAGAAATGGTTTGGGATTTTCCTAGCAACAAAAACTTGAGCAGTAGAACAGGTAGAGCAGAGGGGAAGACGGGAGTGAGTATCCCAAAACGCATGTGAGGGACTTTAAATTCTTAGTAAACTGTTTTCAGTGATGACAAAGCAACTTTAAAGGCCATTTTTATTACATCTTGAATAGTGGTCTGAGGACTCTCCTCAGCTGGTTTGAGCTTTGGGTTAGCTGAAAAGAGGACCTGGTGGGACCCAGTGTGGGCACTGACAGGAGAAGAGAGGAGTGAGTGGGTGGAGGGGTACTTCAGTAGCTGCTAACTCAGCAAGGGGGCAATGGTCTGAGAACCAGCGAAGGTTTGGGTTTTTGATCTATTAATTGGAGGGAAGAAATCAGGTTTCTGAAGTGGGAGTGACAGCAGAGACTCTGGAGCAGAAGGCTGAAGGTGAGGATCTATTGGATAAGCAGAGTTCAGGATGTGAGTGAAGGAGGGAAAAGGCCTCCACATAGGGGAATCTCCTTTCACCCTTTTGAGCACTTGCAGATGTTAAAAAGGTCATGCAGAATTTGAGGATCTAGAGACCCCTCTGGGAGCCATTGGTTTTTGTTATCTAATTCGTAATATGGCCAATGCTGTGCACTGAATTTGATGAGGAGTTTGGGTTCCATCAGGCAGCCCCTGTATGCTCACATCCCCATTACTTACAGAAGAAGTCGGCTTTCCCCCCACACACTCATGGCTGTTTGTGGCTTTGATGGTCGGTCGGGCAAACATAGTAATCTAGGCTAGCCAACCTGCATCTGGCTCGTATGTCCCTACATCCATAATGTTTGTTTCCATTATCTATGGTACGGAAGGGATTTAATGGAATTTTAGTGGAATCCTCTTCATCAGGAATATCCCAATAGGAAAGACATATAGCCAGCTGACAAATGTCTGGGTAAAGTGATGGTCACCAGGTACCTAAGGGGGCTGTATGCAAGATAGATTATACATCTTTTCCAGTAGAATTTGTGATCAGCCATCGCTGCTGCACGGGCTGATGAGGGTTAGGACTACTTGTTGCCAAGGGGAGATTCTATAGCCTTATCCACATGGTGAATATGCAATTTGAAAGTGTTACCAGTCTTTTCCAGTTTCTAGCCAGAGTGTGGACAGGGCGCAGGCTTGAGATGAGAGGCATGGATCCAGGAAGTGATTCTGTCTACCTTTACCACTGTAGATATTATAAGTAGCACCTGGTATTGTCCTTTCCAGCAGGGTTCCAGGGATGACACCTGATATCGTCTTACGTAGATGAAGTCTCTTACTTGATATCGATGTGGAGTCCCCTCGTCCCCAGTTTGGTAGGCAGTGGCCAGCTGTTTCCACAGGTATCACTGAGTTCTTTCAAGAGTTTAAGTCTGTCAAGCAAGGGGGTGTGGAAGGGATCGTTAGGTCTTACAGTTGGGCTTAGGTCACTTACTGGAGGAGAGGCACCCTAGAGAATTTCACAGGGGATGAGGTTACTCAAAAAAACAGAGGGAGTATTTCTTGCATGAAACATTGTATATGGCAGGAGCATAGTCCAATCTTTTATGCTGGTCTCTAAGCTTAATTTCATTAAGGCCTCTTTAATGCTTCTATTCATTCTTTCTACCTGTCCTGAACTCTGGGGTCTGTTAGCACAATATAACTTCCAATTAATCCCCAGGTTCCTGGCTAACCCCTGACTTACCTGAGCCACGAACGCCGGTGCATTATCAGACGGTATTACCTTAGGCAGGCCGTGTCTTTGAAAAATATCTTCCAGGATCTTCTGGACCACCTTTTGTGCTGTTTCTTTTATTTTTTCTTTTCTTTTTTAGGGGGGAAAGATTCAATCCATCCTAAAAATGTATCTACAATGACTAGGAGATATTTATGTCCATACCTTGCTGGCTTAATTTTAGTAAAGTCAACTTCCCAGAATTGTCCTCGTCTGGATCCTCATAGGTGCTTTCCTGCAGGAAGCTTGGAAGGGTAAGCATTAACCATTTGATGGACTTGACAGGCTTTTTTTACCCATTCAGCTATTTCTTTTTGCTGTGAGTCAGTTAGTGGAAAACTCTGTTCTTGATACTTCAGAAATACCTGCAGTTTCTTTTAACCAAGGTGAGTGAGTTGATGTGCATTTTCTACTGACATAGTTAGAGCTGTGATTATAGGAGTTTTTACTGAAAGATTTAGAAATTCCACTTGGGGGCCTTCAGGGTGAAAAGTTATTTTGGCCCGGAGCTTGGTGAGCAGATCTCTGCCCATCAATGGGGCCCGGCATTCTGGGATTACTAGGAAGGAGTGATCTATTTTTCCTTTCCCCAGGTCCATGATCCTCTTAGTTGTCCAAGCCAGATATTTACTGCCATTAGCCCCTTGAACTAGAGACCTTTTATTTGATAGAGGGCCCAAAGTGGTCTTAGGGGTGAGTATATTGCCCCTGTATCCACTTCAAAGTTTACTGGGGTCCCCTCCACTTCAAAAGTTGCCCTGAACTCAGGGAGGGGATCTGAGCCGCGACTTTCTTAGTCATCCTCCAGAGTCAGAATGGCTGACTGGCGTGGCTTTCTCTTTCTACGGCACTCTTTGGCCCAGTGTCCTTTTTTTTTTTACAGTAGGCACATTGTTCTGAGGCCAGGGGTGGCCTCTGGCATGGGACCAGGTATCCATTCCTGTCTCCCTGTTTCTTAATTTCTGGCCCTTCTGTTGTTGTGACCAGGACCTTAGTCAACACCTTAGTCTGTCTTTTATTTCTTTTATCCTCCCTTTGCTCCCTTGTCTTCCTCAGTTTCTCTCTTAAGGTATACTTTCTTGTCTTCTGTGACTAAGTCTCTCAAAGTCATATCTTGTAATCCATCTAAGCATTGTAACTTTCTTTTAATATCCAGGGCAGCTTGCCCAATAGAGGCCATCCTGACAGATGTCTTTTGATCCTCTGCCTGAGCATCGAAAGGAGTATATCTCCTATATGCCTGCCTAATTCTCTCTAGAAACATAGAGGGAGATTCATCAGGCCTTTGAATAATCTCTCTTACCTTGGCCAAATCAGTTGGTTGCCTAGCGGACACTCAGATGCCCACTATTAGAACCTGGCCATAAGTGGACAGATGCATTCTAACTTCAAAGGTGTTGGTGTCCCATTTGGGTTGTTTCAAGGGAAAACCAGCTTTGATTAAGTTGGGAACATGTGTTGGTCTCCAATCTGGCCCGAGGATTTTTTTTCTAGCTTCCAGGAGAATTCTCTTTTGTTCCTCTGTCATAAAGAGAGTGTCTAGGAATTGTTGACAGTCATCCCAAGTATTCAGGTGTGAAAACATCAATGACTCAACCAGACCTGTGAGCCGGGTGGGGTCCTCGGAAAAAAAGGGATTGTGATTTTTCCAGTTATATAGGTCTGAAGAGGAGAAAGACCAATATTTGTCAGCTTGCATTTTCCCCCCATGGCCTTCGTCAATCAATGGTCCATAGGGACATAGGGGGAGCATCACTGGAGTTCCAGGGTTTTCAATCATTCGAAGCCAGCGAGTTCCCTCAGCCGGGCCAGCTTCCTCCTGGGGAGGTGGGGCTGTGTGTGCTGTGGGGGAGTTATCTGGAGGGCGCAGGGCCAGCTTAGCTTCCTCCAATGGCGGAGAGGCTGAGTCAGCTGCAGGGGAATCACTTAGAGGGGGTTGGTGGTTGGGAGATGAGGGCAGGGTATGAGGAGGGGGATTAGAGTCCAGTAGAGTCAAATCTTGTGACTCAGGGAGAACAGAGGGTGGTGGAGGAGGAGGAGCAGATGGTTTGAGAGATCATGGGGGAAGCACTACCAGCAGGGAAAGGGACAAGGAAAGGCTTCACCCATGGAAGAGGAGACTTGCAGAGGTCCTGCAAAGTTAAGATACATGGCTGTTGATCAGGATGGCTATGTGTGTGCAGCTGAAAGACAATATCTCTGACTTTTTAAATTAGTGGGAAGTATAAAGATGCTTCTAGGGGCAATCCGACTTGAAAGGTGAAACATTCTGAGGCACAGACAGTCTGGCAAGTCTGCAGTTTTACAGAAAAAGAAAGATTCTGAGCCCTTAAGCGAACTTTGGTCCAGTGATCAAGGGTCAGGGACAGAGACATTGAAGTGCTCTGTCCCATATTGAAAGATACACAAACAGTGAATGCAACAACACACAACACAGACAAGACAAGACAATAAAGACAGGCAATGGACGTCCAAAACTGAGACCAGGACTGCGTATCAGGCAAAATCCTATGGGCTGGCAATACCGAATCTGAAACAAAATAACACTGAGTCGAGGAGACAATTGTTCCTCGATTTCTCGAGTCCTCGGTGGCATCCCCAATACCATTATTCATGCAGCAGACTGATTCCTAACCCAAATCGAACATGTTATCAACCCTAACCATACATTGTTACCTCAATCTAACTTTACAGAAGAGCACAGACAGAGTTGGTCTTACAATCCAGGAATGTAGGGGATCTTCCACCTGCTGAGAACCTCAAAGATCCATGCAAAAATGATCCCTGAAGAAGATGTAGGCAGCTTTGAAGGACCTGATTGAGCAAAAGTCATCTTCCATGGCGAACAACCTGGTCAGGATGAAGGGTTGTGTCTGAATCAGCCTCTCTATTCTTAATGTAGAGAAGATGGACCAAATGAGACCTGTGTGGAGAGTTGTTCCCAGGTGCCTATGGTTGATATACCATTCTAACTTGTGAATGTGTCACAGGAACCAGGGGCAGCTTCCATCTCATGGGACCCTTGGAAGCAACTGTTAAGACAAAATGGTTGCCAAGGCAGTGAACTCATTCTGTTCCTGAAGGAAGTGACCTCACCTCACTTCCTTTGTGATGGAACTCTCTGATCTTGGGATCCAGGAAGCCAGTTAAACAGTGCCAGTTTTAGTCCCAGTCCCAGTGTTCTCACTTTTTTTATTTCCCGAGGACAGGGTCATTCTTTCTTGCTAACTACTGATGTTAGGATGTCGAAATGGCAGAAAAGCTCTGAAGAGGTGCCTTTCCTGAGAAAGAAGGTAGTGCCTCACTGCTGACTCCTGACAACTTCAGAGAGTTGGCCAAAGACACAAGATCTGAGACAGGACAGGCTATTTTGGAGGAACATTGTATGGCCCTCCAGTCAGAAGACACTCCGGATAGTCACAGACCTACTTGTGGGAAGGAGGTGCCTTTGTGGGTTTGGGTATGAGTTTCTGGTTTTGTCTCATGTTCTGAGAATAGGTAGGAAAGGTGGTTTGTTTGGTTTGGAGTGAACTATTTCTAGTAAGTCTTTTGACAAGGTGAGTGTTTCTATGTCTGTAACTCACTGTCCGTGGTTGTAGACATTAGAAAAGATAATGCATCAGTGGATGTGTCTTGTCTATGAGAAAGCTCCCCAGCATTCATCCTACCAAATTTATGAATGGACTGCCGCTTGCCTTATGGATGGCCAACTCCTGCTATGTGTGCATCCAAAACCAAAATGGCTAAAAGAACAGTCATTGTGGATAGAGTCTCTTGACTTCCTCTGTAAGGTTCCTGATCTCAATTAAGTGAGAATAGAGATACTTTGGGTCAAGTGAATTCTTTAAATCCTACAGAGGCTAGCTCATAGTTGCTTGGGTTTTCTCATGACATTAATTCACATAAATAATCTAAAATGCACAGTCAGTAGGCCTCAAATTGGATAAGCGGAGCAGTATTAATGGCAGGCCTATTTGATCACTCCTGGTTCACAGGAAGCATGTCCAGGCCACCATGACATTAGGCAAATGAGGCGCACGGGAGCTTATTTTGTACACTGCCTTGGGCTGCACCCCTCATGGAAACCTCCAGCCAGGTTTTATGATGAGTGTCTATATATAATAAGATGAGGGCAATGTGGGAGTTTTTTGGTTTTAATTGTGGTCATTTGTGTGGTGGTAGGAAAAGATGACAGGGTCCACCTGGGCTTGAACTCTGGTGTGATTCCCCATAAAGACTGAGTTCTGGAATTGACCTCAAAGAAGTATTGCCATGAATTGTGTTGGCATATTAGGAGGCCACGCATAAGATTCCCCCTTGGAAACTGAGATCTAGGCCCTGGGTGGCTTTCCACAGAGAACTGGGAATCTCAGCCAGGATATCACATGATTTTATTGTGAAAGATTTGGCAGCCATAGTTGAGAGTCAAAACACACATGGACTTCACATTGTAGACCTCAATGGGTCTGGCTTCATGTGACATTTTGGCCACTCTTTTGGAAGCCTTGACTGTGAGAGTCCTCGAGAGATTTCATTGAAATTAACTTCCTCACCATTTAATGGTTATTGAAATAATTGAAACACTCAGTGCCTCCAACTTCATTCTTGAAAAATGGCTCCATATATACCATAAAATTTTTGAAATTCCCATGACCAGGTGGCACTGGAGAACCACTGGATATCCTGTTGCTGATCATGAGTGTGCCAGATACTGCCTTGATTGACTGGGTTTCACAAAAATGGTGTAGATCAGAGATGCCAGTTAGTTGGAGCCTGCTGAATAGTGGGCCTAGAGCAAAGGTGGGCAGGTGTGAGATAAAACAGCTGTGGTGGTTTCATGTGGATCTACCATTGGCATCCAAATGGCTTCTGACTGACATTGTGCAGTCAGCAGACCCTTATATGTAAAGGCATCATGTTGTATGGATAGGTTTCAGGGCAATGTTCAGAATCAGGATGCTTTGGTCAAGGGGGCAAGCTATGTTCGACAGAAGCCTGGTTGGTGCATAATCCTACAGGCCCTGTCCCACCACACGTGACAGAACGCCCTCCAGCACTGTGTCTCAGTTGAACTCCTTGTATTTTGTGAAGCAAATACCGAACTCCCAGTGCAGCATCAAGAAAAACCACAAAAATTGGAGGATGAGCAAATGGGTTCACAGTCCACACGAGGAGACACTTAGAACCCAGTGGCCACAGTTGACCTACAAAGAGAGATTTCAGCACTGCAGCCTCGTGTTCATTGGAAAATAAGATACCATGTCCTCCAGGTCACATAGATGAAGACACATCTTTGATGGTCTTACTACAAAGGAAGCTAAAGCTCCTGACAACAACTTATATTTCAAGTGCCAATCTCAGAGGCATTTTCTCCAGAAGTCTTTAGGCCAGCAGAGCTTCATGTTTGTGGAGTGTTTACCATGTCACTTACTTTTGGAAACTCCTCTTCCACCTCCAAGTTTGTGAACTCCTGAGCATATTCAATTCCCGATATGTATTCACAGATTTTCTAACTCATCTCCTCTAAATGTCGTATTTGGTGCGAAGGTAATGTCAAGGCATTGTTCTGGATGAGAGTGGGAAGATTTTTGTGTAGCACATATTTGTATACACATTGGATTCATTTTCCAATTTTTCGTTCAAAATACTCAATCCCTGACACTATACCATACCCTACTAGGCTCTGACTACTATTCCTGACATGATGGAGAATAATAACCCAAACAGAATAGAAATACAAGAAAATCAGAGGAGGCATGGTGTACATTTGGACTTGCCTTTTCCATTATATAGCGTAGGAGTTATAAATCTAGTCAATTTTTTGTTTAAAGAGTTCTCCATGTGTTTTTAAATTTATCAAATATGTGAATTCCTTTCTCCCCCATTTCTCTGTATCCTATTCAGTACATGTATTTTTATATGCACATATAAAATCGTATCTTGTATCATACGTACTTTCTTGTGTCCAGATTTTTAAACATATGAAATATATGTGTCTTTGGCCACTCTTTGGGAAGCCTTACCTGTGAGAATTCTGTAGAGCTTTCACTGAAATGAGCTTCCTCAACATTTAATGGTTCCTGAATGAATTGAAACCCACAGTGCCACAAACTTCATCCTTGAAACATGGCTTAATAAATACCATGAAATTTTTGAAATTCCCATGACCAAGTGTCACTGGAGAAACTTTGGATGTCTTCTTGCTGATCATGAATGTACCAGACAGTGCCTTGACTGACTCTGTTTCATGAAAATTGTGTAGAACAGAGATGCCAGTAAGTTGGAGCCTGCTGAGGAGAAGTGGGCCCAGAGTTGTGGTGTGCAGGTGTATGATAAAACAACTGAGGTGGGGCCATGTGGATCTGCCATTGACTTCCGAGTGGCTTTTGGCTGACATGGTGCAGCCAGCAGACCCTTATATGTAAAGGCATCTTTTTATATGGAGAGGTTTCAGGGCAATGTTCAGAATCAGTTTGTTATGGACAAGGGGGCAAGCTATGTGGGGTAGAAGCCTGGTTGGTGAATTCTCCTGAAGACCCTAACCCTCCACACATGACAGAACTCCCTCCTGCTCTGTGTCCCAGTTGAACTCCTTGTATTTCATGAAGCAAATACAAAAACCCCAGTGCAGAACCAAGAAACACCACGACAATTGTAGGATGACCAATTGGCTTCACAGTCAATACGAAGAGACACTTAGCCCCCAGTGGCCACAGATTACGTACAAAGAGAGAATACAGCGCTGCTGGCTCATGTTCTTGGAGAATAAGAAACCAAGTCCTCCAGGTCACATAAATGCAGACCCATCTTTGATGGTATCACTACAAAGGACAGTAAATCTCCTGAGAACAACATGTAGTTCAAGTGCCCAACCTCAGAGGCAGTTTCTCAAGAAGTATTCAGGCCAGCAGAGTTGCATGATTGTGGAGTGTTCATCCTGTCGCTTACTTTTGAAAACTCCTTTACAAGCCCCAAGGTTGTGGTCTCCTGAGCATTTTCCATTCCAGATATGTATTCACAGATTTACTAATTCTTCTCCTCTAATTGTGTCTTACTTGGGGTGAAGGTAATGTCAAGACATTGTTCTGAATGAGAGTGGGAAAATTTTTTGTAGCACATATTTCATACACAATGGATTCATTTTCCTATTTTCCATTCGAATTACTGAAACCCTGACACTAACCCACACCCTACTAGACTCTGACTAGTAATCCTAATATGATGGAGAA
Source organism: Callospermophilus lateralis (assembly GCF_048772815.1). NCBI lineage: Eukaryota > Metazoa > Chordata > Mammalia > Rodentia > Sciuridae > Callospermophilus > Callospermophilus lateralis. Next base: position 323,340 of record NW_027512721.1, on the reverse strand, counting down.
AAATAAACCAAACAGAATAGAAATACAAGCAGTTCAGAGGAGGCATGGTGTATAGTTGGACTTGCCTTTTGCATGATAAAGTGTAGGTGTTATAAATCTGGTCAATTATTAATTGAAATAGTTCTTCATGTGTTTTGAAAGGTATCAATTATGTGAATTCCTGTCTCCCCTTATCTGTTGCCTATTCAGCACATGTATTTTTATATGCACATATAGAATCCTACCTGGTACCACACGTACATTCTTGTGAGGTGGCTGACGTGGCAGATACAAATTGTGAGAAGAGATCACTCCTCCTAAACGCTGTTGGAACTGAAAATTCAACCTATGGGTGAGCTTCCTAGTTGAACAACATTATACATAAATCCATATTCAGTAAAATAAATATTTTTGGATCTGTGTATGATATGTATTTCATGATGAATTTTCATTGTCATATATATTGCTACTTTTTTATATCTCTGTATGTGTTTTGTGAAAAATCTACACCCTCTAGATTTTTCAAAATATGAAATATATGTCTCTTATTATACACTCCATAAATTCATTCATGTTCATGTATGTGGTTTTATAATCAACTTTTCACAAGATTATTTTCAGATATATTCATCCACCTCAAATACATATTTGTTTTCTAGTACTGAAAACTCACTTCAGTGAAGGGTGCATACAAATCCTTATATTTCTACAGTAACTGACCCAGGTTAACATCAATACAAGTAGATTCCTATGGGAAATGTTGTGCATTTTGATGTTCATTTTTATTCAACACTGGTACATTACTATTTCTTCAGTTTATGGACATCTTAGAAAATAGATTTCATCCACATTTCACAAATTTAAATGCATTTGGTACACTTTCTATCACTTCCTGCTTAAGATCACACGTATTCCTCCTTTTTTTTGACTGGTTTTTTCATTATTCTTCCTAACGCATTATTTTTGATTTCCATAATCTTTTTGAAGCAAAACTCACACTCTCTTTATGATAAACCATAACACTTACATTACCATTAGATGTATAATTGGATGGAATGAATGATTGTATATCAATGTAAGATTTCCTGTATATTTTCAGATATCAATTTATTCCAATTTCCAAGTTTGATACCAGTTATATTATTTATTCACAGTATGGACTATTCATGCATTATCTCTATATTCATAGAAAAAGCGTACACCTATTTTTATCCCCAATACTATTTAATGAGTTTTCAAAATATAGCTCCCCTTAATGGTAGAAGAAATACTCATGTCACCAGAACTACATATATATTTTATCACAGTAATATTTTGGAAAAAAATGCAAAGATCACACTTATGTCTGTACCAACTCCTAATTTGAATGTGAGTATGAATTACTAAAAACATCCATGTCCAGGATGCCTAAGGCTCTCAAATGTCAATTCTATTGGTGAGTACATATCTGTTTAATCCTAAGATTATATATTCAATCTCAACCCTGTTGAAAATGTCTAAACCTATCACTCACTTTATACTTTGCCTGATTTCCTAATGTCACTATTGATATCTATTTTTCTACATATTTTGCCCAGTTCATCATAGTGACTGATTCTTCAGATTTGCTGACATTAAATTCACTCTCTAACGAAAATCCTATTACTAAAAAAGTCTTGGTCCAACTCCTAGACTCACTCTTCTTCTTAAACTTACTAACTTCCTAATCCTCCTGACTACCACTTTTTGACTGGATGTTCTCTTTTACATTCAATCATCTGAGGTACAGTGTTTTAGCCTACAGATGTTGCACATCGTAGGATATATATCTTATTCACAAATTCACAAATTTATAGGCATTTGCTTCACTTTTAATCACTTCCTGCGTCAGAACACATGTATTCCTCCAGGTTTCTTGACTGTTTTTTTCATGAGACTTTTTTCAAAACACATTATTTTCGATTTCCAAAAACACTTTTGAAGCAAAACTCACACATTCTTCATGATACACCATAACGCTAATATTACCATTAGATGTATTACTGGTTGGAATGAATGACTGTATATCAATATAAGATTTCCTGTACATATTCAGATATCAGCTCAATCCATTACTTAAAGTTGGAACAAGTTTTATTATTTATTCACAGTATGGTCTATTCATGCTTTATCTCTATATTTATAGACACAGGGTACACCTCTTTGTACCCCTAATACTAATTTTACATCTTTAATATATTGCTCAGAGAAATGGTGGAAGAAATACTCATGTCACCTGATCTACATATACATTTTATCACAGAAATATTCTGGAAAAAAATGTAAAGGTCACACTTATGACTGTATCAAAGCCTAAATGGAAAGTGAACATGGATTACTAAAAACATCCATGTATAGGTTGCCTTTTGCTCTCAAATGTCAATTCAATTGGTGACTACATATTTGTTTCTTCCTAAGATTACGTATTCAAACTCAACCCTGTTGAAAGTGTCTAATCCAGTCACTCACTTTATACTTTGCCTGATTTTGTAATGCCTCTATTGATATCTGCGTTGCTACATATTTTCCCCAGTTCATCATACTGAGTGACTCTTCATATGTCCTGACATTTACATTCACTCTCTAACCGAAACCCTATTGCTAAAGACCTTTTGTTCCAAATCCTATATTCACTCTTCTTTTTAAACCTACGGAATATCTTCCTAATCCTACTGACTATCCCTTTTTGATTGGATGTTCTCTTCTACATTCAATCATCCAAGGTAAAAGGTTCTATGCCATTGTATATCGTGTTATCTGAGACATCTTTGCAGAACATAATTCAAATCTAAGTATCCCAATCAAGGGCCCAATGCCCTTCTGGGATTCAAATCATACCGAGATTTCTGTTTTCATACTTATATTTCACCTCTGTATACTTGTAAATATCGCAGGAAATGATTACTAACCCAAAATGAACCTGTTACTATCCCTAAACATACACTGTTCCCTCAGTCTCATTTTACAGAAGAGCAGGGACAGAGTGGTTCTTACAATACAGGAAAGTAGTGGACTTTTCACCTGCTGAGAACCTCAAATGTCCATGCAGAAATGATACCTGGAGAAGTTGTAGGTATGTATGTAGGACCTGAGAGAGCAAAATTCATCTTCCATGGCAAACAACCTGGTCTGGATGAGGGATGTGTCTGAATCAGCCTCTCTATTCTTATTTTACAGAAAATGGACCAAACCAGGCCTGTGTGGAGAGCTGTTCCCGGGTGCCAATGGTTGATATACCATTATAACTTGTGAAATTGTCACAGGAAGTAGGGGCAGACTCCATCTCATTGGACCCTTGGAAGCAACTGTTAGGACAAAGTTGTTGCCAAGGCAGTGACCTCATTCAGTTCCAAAGAAAGTGGCAAACCTCATTTTCTTGGTGATGGAACTCTCTGAACTTGGTATCCAAGAAGCCAGGCACCGAGGGGCAGTCCCAGTCCCAGTCCCAGTGGGCTCACTTGTTAGGATTTACCAAGGACAGTGTGAGTCTTTCTTGGTAACTACTGATTTGAGGATGGCCAAAAGCCAGGAAAGCTCTGAAGTGGGACCTTTCCTGAGAAAGCAGGCAGTGGCTCACCACTTTTTCCTGACAACTTCACAGAGTTGGCCAAGGAAACCAGATGTGAGAGAGGACAGGCCATTTCAGGGGATCATAGTATGGCCCACCATTCAGAGGACACTCCAGATAGTCACAGACCTACTTGGGAAAAGGAGGTGCCATTGTGGGAGTGGGTGTGGATTTGTGGTTCTGTCTCATGTTCTGAGAATATGTTGGAAAGGCGGTTTGTTTGGTTTGGAGTGGACAGTTTCTAGTATGTTGTTTGACAAGGTGAGTGTTTCTTTGTCTGTGTATCCCAGTATGTCCGTTGTTATAGACATTAGAAAAGAGAATGCATTAATGGATGTGTCCAGTCTAGTATAAATCTTCCCCTAATTATTTCTGGCCAATTTATGAATGGACTGCAGCTTGTCTTATCGATGGGCAACACCTGCTATCTTCCTAAGTTGAAGTTTTCTTCCTGAATTCTGGCCACTCTCCAGAATAGGCTCATGGTTTTGTGTCCAAGATATGTACCACCTCCAAGCTCTGTGACATGGCCATGTACTGGAGAGCTGAAGAGAATGGCGAGCATCTCAGAAAACTTGGATATCATGGTGATCAGGAAAGTCTCAGTGGAGAAACCCTGCTTGGGGCCTTTTGCTTACTTATTGTTGTGTTGCACTGAATGTCAGGAAGGTCTTTGCCTCAGGCCACCTCTTTGTGAAGCCTGAAGAAAACTGTTTTCTTTCCAAATCCTATATTCAAATGGAAATGAATGGGCATCAACTGTGGCTCTTCGCTTAATTGCTTTGGAAAGGGATGTGTCTGAATTAGCCTCTTGGCCCTGTGTGTGGCTGTGGCATAGATTCTCACCACCTGATGGATCTATAGAATGATCTCATGTGTGCATCCAAAACCATAATAGCAAAAAGTCAGTCATTGTGGATGAAGTCTCTCCCCTTCCTCTGTGAGGTTCCTGACCTCCATCAAGTGAGAATAGGTTTTCTTTGGGTCAAATGAGTTCTTCAAAGCCCTGCAGAGGTGCTTGGGTTTTCGCATGACTCCAAATCACATAAAAAATCTATTCCTGAAATTAGTAGTCCTCAAATGGGAGAAACAGAGCAGTATTAATGGCAGGCTTATTTGATCACTTCTGGTTTACAGGAAGGATGTCCAGGCCACCCTGACTTCAGTCCAATAAGGGGCAAGCGAGCTTAATTTGGACATTGTCTTAGGCTGCGCCCCAAATGGAAAACTCCAGTCAGAGGTTAAGATAATTGACTATATGGAAGAAGATGAGGGCCATGTGGGAGTGTTTTGGTTTTAATTTTGGTCATTTGTGTAGCGGTTGGAAGAAATGACTGGGTCCACCAGGGCTTGAACTCTGGTGTGATTCCCTTTAGAGACTGAGTTGTGGAACTCACCTCAGAGAAGTATTGCCATGAAAAATGTTGGGATTTTAGGAGGCCACGCATGAGAGTCACCCTTGAAAACTGAGATCTAGGCCCAGGGTTGATTTCCACAGAGCACTGGGAATCTCAGCCAGGATATCACATGATTTTATTCTTAAAGACAAGGCAGCCATAGTTGAGAGTCAAAACACACATGGTCCTCACATTGTAGACCTCAATGGGCCTGGCTTCCTGTGACATTTTAGCCACTCTTTGGGAAGCCTTGGCTCTGAGATTTCTCCAGAGCTTTCATTGAAATGAGCTTCCTCAACTTTTAATGGTTACTGAATGAATTGAAACCCACAGTGCCTCCAACTTCATGCTTGAAAAATGGCTAGATAAATACCATGAAATTTTTGAAATTTCCGTGACCAGGTGGCACTGGAGAACCTTTGGATATCCTGTTGCTGATCATGAGTATAGCAAACAGTGCCTTTATTTACTGAGTTACAAGAAAACGGTGAAGAACAGAGATGGCAGTAAGTTGGAGCCTGCTGACCAGTGGGTCTACAGCAGTGGTGGGCAGTTGTGTGATAAAACATCAGTGGTAGGGCCATGAGGATCTACCATTGGATTCCAAATGGCTCTTGACTTACATGATGCAGCAAGCAGACCCTTATATGTGAAGACATCTTGTTATATGATGAGGATTCAGGCCAATGTTCAGAATCAGGTTGATATGGACAAGGGGGCAATGGGGCAAGCTATGATGGATAGAAGCATGGTTGGTGCATTCTCCTGCAGACCATGACCCACCACACGTGACAGAACTCCCTCAAGTACTGTGTCCCAGTTGAGCTCCTTGTATTTTGTAAGGCAAATACCAAACTCCCAGTGCAGCTGCAAAAAACACCACAAAAAGTGGAGGAGGACCAAATGGCTTCACAGTTCACACGGGGAGACACTTAGTCCACAGTGGACACAGTTTACCTACAAAGAGAGAATTCAGCACAGCTGCCTCATGTTCATTGGAAAATAAGAAACCATGTCCTCCAGGGCACAGGGATGCAGACCAAGCTTTGATGGTCTCACTACAAAAGAAGCCAAATATCCTGACAACAACATATATTTCAAGTACCCAACCTCAGAGGCAGTTTCTCAAAAAGTTTGAAGGCCAGCATAGGTCCATGTTTGTGGAGTGTTTACCCTGTCCCTTCCTTTGGAAACTCCTCTACCACCTCCAAGGTTGTGAACTCCAGAGCATTTTCCATTCCAGATATACATTCACTGATTTTCTAACTCTTCTCCTCTAATTGTGGCTTACTTGGGGAGAAGGTAATGTGAAGGCATTGTTCTGGATTAGAGTGCTAGGATATTTTTGCAGCACATATTTGCATACACATTGAATTACTTTTCCAATTTTCCTTTTGAAATACTGAATCCCTGACACTAACACACACCTACTAGACTCAGAATACTCTTCCTAATATAATGGAGAAAAAAACCCAAACAGAAAAGAAATACAAGCAGTTCAGAGGAGGCATGTTGTATAGTTGGACTTGCCTTTTGCATTATATAAGGTAGCAGTTATAAATCTATTCAATTTTTAATTGAAATAATTTTCCATGTGTTTTTAAAGTTAAGAAATATGTGATTTATTTTTTCCCTTTCTCTGTAGCCAATTCACACATGTATATTTATATGCACATATAGAATCCTAACAGGTATCACACGTACATTTTTGTGAGGTGGCTGACTTGGAAGTTAAAAATTGTGAGAAGAGATCACTCCTCTTAAACGCTGTTGGAACTAAAATTCAACATATAGGGTAGCTTCCTATTTGAAAAACATTATACATAAACTTATGTTCAGTAAAATAAATATTTTTGCATCTGTGAATGATATATATTTAATGATGAATTTGGATTGGAATATATATTGCTACTTTTTAATGTCTCTCTTTGTGCGTGTGTGTCTATATATATATATATATATATATATATATATATATATATATATACATATATATATATATATATATACATTCCACAGATTTTTCAAAATATAAAATATATGTGTCCTATATACACTCTCTAAATTCATTCATGTTCATGTATGTGGATTTATAATGAAATTTATACAAGATTATTCCCAGAAATATTCATCCACCTGAAATACATATTTGTTTCCTAGTACGGAAAACTAACTTCAGTGACTGGTGCATACAAATCCTAATAATTCTACAGTAACTGACCCCGTCTAACATCAATGCAAGTAGATTCCTATGGGACATGATATGTAATTGGACGTTCATTTTTATTCAACACTGGTACAATATTATTTCTTCAGTTTTTGCACATCATAGGATATGAATTTCATCCACAATTCACAAATTGATAGGCATTTGTTTCAAATTTAATCACTTCCTGCTTCAGAACGCATGTATTGTCAGGGTTTCTTGACAGGTCTTTTCATGAGAATTCTTTCCAAACACATTATTTTCAATTTCCATAATCACTTTTGTAGCAAAACTCACAAACTCTTCATGATAAACCAAAAAACTAATATTATCATTAGATGTATAACTGGTTGTAATGAATGATTGTATATCAATATAAGTATGGTCTATTCATGCTTTATCTCCATATTCATAGACACAGGGTACACCTCTTTGTACCCCCAATACGAATTTTATGTCTTCAATATATTGCTCCCAGAAATGGTGGTAGAAATACTCATGTCACCTGATCTACATATACATTTTATCACAGTAATAATCTGGACAAAAACGTAAAGGTCACACTATGATTGTACCAAAGCCTAAATGTAATGTGAACATGAATTACTAAAAACATCCATGTCCAGGTTGCCTAATGCTCTCAAATTTCAATCCTATTGGTGACTACATATTTGTTTCTTGCAAGGATTATGTATTCAAACTCAACCCTGTTGAAAATGTCTAATCCTATCACTCACTATATACTTTGCCTGATTTCGTAATGTCACTATTGATATCTGCTTTTCTACATATTTTCCACAGCTCATCATAGTGACTGACTCGTCATATGTGCTGACATTTACATTCACTCTCTAACTAAAACCCTATTACTAAAGAACTTTTGGTCCAAATCCTATACTCACTCTTCTTCCTAAACCTACCAAATATCTTCCTAATCCTACCTACTATCCCTTTTTGACTAGATATTTTCTTCTACATTCAGTCATCCAAGGTACAAGGTCCTATGCCATTGTATATCGATTTAACTTAGACAACTGTGCAGAACATAATTCAAAGCTAACTATCCCAATCAAGGGCCCAATGACCTTCTGGGCTTCAAATCATACCTAGATTTCTGTTTTCATACTTCTATTTCACCTCTATATTCTTGTAAATATCGTAGGTTCCCAATACCATTATTCATCACACAGAATGATTCCTAACAAAAATCAAACCAGTTATTAACCCTAAACATACACTGTTCCTTCAATCTCATTTTACAGAAGAGCAGGGACAGAGTGGTTCTTACAATACAGGAAAGCAGGGGACCTTCCACCTGCTGAGAACCTCAAAGGTCCATTCAGAAATGATACCTGGAGAAGTTGTAGGCAGGTATGAAGGTCCTGAGAGAGCAAAATTCATCTTCCATGGCGAGCAACCTGGTCAGGATGACGGGATGTGTCTGAATCAGCCTCTCTCTTCTTATTGTAGAGAAGACTGACCTGACCAGGCCTGTGTGGAGAGCTGTTCCCGGGTGCCTATAGTTGATATACCATTCTAACTTGTGAAAGTGTCACAGAAAGTAGGGGCAAACTCCATCTCATGGTAGCCTTGGAAGCAACGGTTAGGACAAAGTGGTTTCCAAGGCAGTGACCTTATTCAGTTCCAAGAAAGTGACATACCTCATTTCCTTGGTGATGGAACTCTCTGATCTTGGTATCAAAGAAGCCAGGCAGCCAAAAGTAGTCCCAGTCCCAGTCCCAGTGGGCTCATTGTTTTGATTTTCCAAGGACAGAGTCAGTCTTTCTTGGTACCTACTGATGTGAGGAAGGCAAATGCCAGGAGAGCTCTGGAGAGGGACTTTTCTTGAGAAAGCAGGTAGTGCCTCACCACTTTTTCCTGACAACTTCACAGAGTTGGCCAAGAAAACCAGATCTGAGAGAGGACAGGCCATTTTCGGGAATCATAGTATGGCCCACCATTCAGAGGACACCCCGGATAGTCACAGACCTACTTGGGGAAAGGATGTGCCTTTGTGGGAGTTGGTGTGTGTTTGTGGTTTTGTCTCATGTTCTGAGAATAGGTAGGAAAGGTGGTTTGTTTGGTTGGATTGGACTGTTTCTACTAAGTTTTTGACAAGCCGAGTCTTTCTATGTCTGTGTCCATTGTTGTTGACATTAGAAAAGAGAATGCATTAATGGATGTGTCCTGTCTAGTATAAATCTTCCCAAAATTTATCCTGCCCTATTTGTGAATGGACTGCAGCTTGTCTTATCGATGGGCAACACCTGCTATCTTCCTAAGTTGGTGTTTTCTTCCTGAATTCTGGCCACTCTCCAGAATAGGCTCATGGTTTTGTGTCCAAGATATGTACCACCTCCAAGCTCTGTGACATGGCCATGTACTGGAGAGCTGAAGAGAATGGCGAGCATCTCAGAAAACTCAGATATCAGGGTGACCAGGAAAGTCTCAGTGGAGTAACCCTGCTTTTTGTCTTTTGCTTACTTATTGTTCTGTTGCACTGAATGTCAGGAAGGTCTTTGACTCAGGCCACACCTTTGTGAAGCCTGGAGAAAACAGTTTTCAAATGGAAATGAAGGGAATCACCTTTGGCTCTTTTCTTAATTGCTTTGGAAAGGGATGTGTCTGAATCAGCCCCTTGGCCATGTGTGCGGCTGTGGCTTAGATTCTCAGCACCTGATGTATCTAAAGAAAGATCCCATGTGTGAATCCAAAACCAAAATGGCCAAAAGAGCAGTCATTGGAATGAAGCCTCTCACCTTTCTCTGTAAGGTTCCTGACCTCCATCAAGTGAGAATAGAGATCCTTTGTGTCAAATGAGTTCTTCACAACCTGCAGAGGCTAGCCCATAGGTGCTTGGGTTTTCTCATGACTCCAATTCACATAAAGAATCTAACCCCTAAGTCAGTAGGCCTCAAATTGGAGAATTGGAATTTTATTAACGGCAAGCCTATTTGTTTACTCCTGGTTCACAGTAATGGTGTCCAGGCCACCCTGAAGTTATGCAAATGAGGATGCTTATTTTGGACACTGTCTTGGGCTGTGCCCCTCATGGAAACCTTCAGGCAGAGTTTATGATGAGTGTTTATATGGAAGAAGATGAGGGACGTGTGGGAGTATTTTGGTTTTAATTGTATTCATTTGTGTCACGGAAGAGTTGACTGGGTCCATCTGGGCTTGAACTCTGGTGTAATTCCCCTTACAGACTGAGATCTGGAACTGAACTCAGAGAAGTATTGCCATGAATTGTGATGGGATTTTAGGAGGCCAGGCATGAAAGGTAACCTTGGAACCCGAGGTCTAGGCCCAGGTTGGCTTTCCAAAGAACACTGGGAATCTCAGGCAAGATATCACATGATTTAATTCTGAAAAACTTGGCAGCCATAATTGAGATTGAAAACACACATGGACCTCGCTTTGTAGACCTCAATGGGCCTGGTTTCATGTTACTTTTTGGGCACTTTTTGGGAAGCCTTGCCTGTGAGAGTGCTCCAGAGTTTGCTGAAATTAGCTTCCTCAGCATTTAATTGTTCCTGAATGAATTGAAACCCACAGTGCCTCCAACTTCATCCGTGAAATATTGCTGGAAAATTATCATAAAATTTTTGAAATTCCCATGACCAGCTAAAACTGGAGAACCTTGGGATGTCCTCTTGATGATCATGAGTATACCAGACAGTGGCTTGATTGACTGGGTTTCAAGAAAATGGTGTAGAACAGAGATGCCAGTAAGTTGGAGCCTGGTGAGTAGTGGGACTAGAGCAGTGTTATGAAAGTGTGTGATAAAACATCTGTGGTGGGCCATGTGGATCTTCCATTGGCTTCCAAATGCCTTGTGACTGACATGGTGCAGCCAGTAGACCTTTTATTTGATAGAGGGCCCAATGGAGCCTTATGGGCTGAGTATATTGCCCCTGTATCCACTTCAAAGTTTACTGGGGTCCCCTTCACTTCAAAAGTTACCCCGAACTCAGGGAGGGGATCTGAGCCCCAACTTTTGTAGTCATCCTCCAGAGTCAGAATGGCTGGCTGGCATGGCTGTCTCTTTCTAGGGCACTCGTGGGCCCAGTGTCCTTTTTCTTTAGAATAGGCACATTGATTTGAGGCCAGGGATGGCCTCGGGCATGGGACCAGGTATCTCTTCCTGTCTCCCTATTTCTTAATTTCTGGCCCTTTTGGTGTTCTGACCAGGACCTTAGTCAACGCCGTAGTCTGTCTTTTGTTTCTTTTATCCTCCCTTTGCTCCCTTCTCTTCCTCAGTTTCTCTCTTATAGTATACTTTCTCGGCTTCTCTGACTAAATCTCCCAAAATCATATCTTGTAATCCATCTAAGTATTGTAACTTTCTTTTAATATTTAGGGCAGCTTGCCCAATAAAGGCCATTGTGACAGATGATTTTTGATCCTCTGCCTGAGGATTGAAAGGTGTATATCTTCTATATGCCTCCATAATTCTCTCTAGAAACAGAGGGAGATTCATTAGGCCCTCAAATAATCTCTCTTACCTTGGCCAAATTATTTGGAACCCAGCGAAAAGTGGACAGATGCTTTCTTACCTTCAAATGTGTTGAGGATCCAGTTTGGTCGCTTCAAGGAAAGCTGGCTTTGATTATGTTGGGAAGATGTGTCGGTCTCCCATCTGGTCCGAGGACATTTTTTCTAGCTTCCAGGAGGATTCTCTTTTGTTACTCTGTCATGAAGAGAGTCCCTAAAAGTTGTTGACAGTCATTCCAAGCAGGCGGGTATGAAAACATCAATGATTCAACCAGACCTGTGAGCCGGGTAGGGTCCTCGGAAAAAGGGGGATTGTTATTTTTTCAGTTATATAGGTCTGAAGAGGAGAAAGCCCAATACTGGTAGGCTTGCAATTTTCCCCCATTGTTGTCGTCAATCATTGGCCCGTAGGGACATAGGGGGAGCATCACGGGAGTTACAGGGTTTTCAATGATTCACAGCCAGCGAGTTCCTTTATCCGGGCCATCTTCCTCCAGGGGAGGAGGTCTGTGTGTGCCACGGGGGAGTTATCTGGAGGGCCCTGGGCCAGCTTAGCTTCCTCCATTGGTGAAGAGGCTGAGTCAGCTGCAAGGGAATCACTTAGAGTGTGTTGGTGGTTGGGGGAAGAGGAGAGGGGATAAGGAGGGGGAGGAGAGTCCAGTAGAGTCAAATCTTGTGACTCAGGGAGAACAGAGGGTGGAGTAGGAGGATGAGCAGAGGGTTTGAGAGATCGTGGGGGAAGCAATAGGAGTAGGGGAAGGGGCAAGGAAAGGCTTCACCCATGGAGGAGGAGATTTGCAGAGGTCCTACCAATTTAAGGTATATGGCTGTTGATCTGGATGGCTATGTGGGCCCAGTTGAAAGACAATATCTCTGATTTTTTAAATTAGTGGGAAGTAGAAAGATCTTTCTAGTGGCCATCCGACTCCAAAGGTGGGACATTATGAGGCTCAGAGATTCTGGCCGGTCCGGAGTTTTACTGAAAAAGAAAGATTCTGAGCTCTTAAGCAAACTTTGGTCCAGTGATTAAGGGTCAGGGACAGAGGCATTGAAGTGCTCTGTCCCATGATGAACGATACACAAACTAAATGCAACGACACACGACACAGATATAACAAGACCATAAAGACAGGCAATGGACGTACATCACTGAGACCAGGAATCAGTAGACAGCAAAACCCGATGGGATGGCAATACCGAATCCGAAAAAAAATATCACTGAATCGAGGAGACAATTGTTCCTTGATTTCCTGAGTCCTCTGCGGCGTCCCCCAGGAAGGCGCCCTGTGTCTCTGTGAGAGGTCTCTCAGCCAAAGTCGGAGAGAACTCAGGCTCTTCATCGCAAGCGATATTGCCAAGCCCTAACATGAATCCTGAAACCAGAAAGAGGTGCCTTACTTGCTCCGAGAGGAGCCCTTTGGGGTCTCTCGTCCGCCAGTGACGGAACTCGGTGGAACGTCAATATGTAAAGGTCCGGCGAGTGTCAGAGGAAGAGACCACCAAGAGACTGTCTCATGCAACAGCAAAGGGTTTATTTGGGGTCCAGCATGCTGGGGCTCAGAGCTCACTTGAATAGAGCAGAGAGCCCTGACAACAGTTTAAGCAGGGATTATTTACTTTCCTTGAGAGGGCAGGGAGGAAGTATACTGATGGGTAAGGGCGAGTGGGCGGTTTACATGCAACCTGGTGAGGGAGCATATTCTACAGTTTGGCAGTTGGGGACAGTACATTCTGGGAACAAGATTAGCAAACAGTTCTCAAGATTTCAACAGTGTTTTGTTAAGCATACAGAAAAACAGGAAGTGACAATTAACTATTTTAATAACCTTTCACTACCGACTATCCTTTTGGACTGGATGTTCTCTTCTACATTCAATTTTCCAAGGTACAAGGTCCTATGCCATTGTATATCGATTTATTCAAACCTAAGTATCCCAATCAAGGGCCCAATGCCCATCTGGGCTTCAAATGTTACTTAGATTTCTGTTTTCATACATATATTTCACCTATGTATTCTTATACACATCACAGGTTCCCAATACCATTATTCATTCAGCAGAACGATTCCTAACCCAAATCAAACCTGTTATTAACCCTAACCATACACTGTTACCTCAATCTAACTTTACAGAAGAGCAGGGACAGAGTTCGTCTTACAATACAGGAATGCTGGGGATCTTCCAACTGCAGAGAACCTCAAAGCTCCATGCAGAAATTATCACTGAAGAAGATATAGGCACCTCTGAAAAACCTGAGACAGCAAAATTCATCTTCCATGGCAAACAACCTGATCAGGATGAAGGGTTGTATCTGAATCAGCCTTTCTATTGTTAATGTAGAGAAGATGGACCAAATGAGACCTGTGTGGAGAGCTGTTCCCGGGTGCCTATGGTTGATATACCATTCTAACTTGTGAAAGTGTCACAGGAAGCAGGGACAGCATCCATCTCATGGGACCCTTGGAAGCAACTCTTAGTACAAAGTGGTTGCCAAGGCAGTGAACTCATTCAGTTCCTCATGGAAGTAACCTCACCTCACTTCCTTGGGGAAGAAACTCTCTGATCTTGGGATACAAAAACCCAGTCAAACAGTGCCAGTCCATGTCCCAGTCCCAGTGGTCTCAATTTTTGGAATTCTAGATAACAGAGTCAGTCTTTCTTGGTACCTACTTTGGACCATCCTGTTTGCATGGCCAAATGGAAGGAAAGCTCTGAAGAGGGGCCTTTCCTGAGAAAGAAGGTAGTGACTCACCGCTGGCTCCTGACAACTTCAGAGAGTTGGTTAAGGACACCAGATCTGAGACAGGACAGGCCATTTCGGGGCAACCTAGAATGCCCCACAGTCAGAGAACACTCCAGATATTCACAGACCTACATGGGGGAAGAAGGGGGCTTTGTTGGTGTGGGTGAGGGTTTGTGGTTTTGTCTCATGTTCTGAGAATAGGTAGGAAATGCGGTTTGTTTTGTTTGGAGTGAACTGTTTCTAATAAGTCGTTTGACAATGCGAGTGTTTCTGTGTCTGTGTACCCCACTGTGTCCGTGGTTGTAGATATTAGAAAAGAGAATGCATCAATGTATGTGTCCTGACTAGTAGAAAGCTTCCCAGCATTCATCCTGCCCAATTTATAAATGGAATGCAGCTTGCCTTATTGATGGGCAACACCTGCTATCTTCCTAAGTTCCTGTTTTCTTCCTGAAATCTGGCCACTCTCCAGAAGAGGCTCATGGTTTTGTATCCAAGATATGTGCCACCTCCAAGCTCTGTGACATGGCCATGTAGTTGATAGCTGAAGGGAATGGCGAGCATCTCAGAAAACTCAGATATCAGTGTGACTACTAATGTCTCAGTGGAGAAACCCTGTTTGGGCCTTTTGCTTAACAATTGTTCTGTTGCCCTGAATGTCAGGAAGGTCTTTCCCACATGCCACCCCTTTGTGAAACCTGAAGAAAACAGTTTTCAAATGCAAATGAATGGGCATCACCTGTGGCTCTTTGCTTAATTGCTTTGGAAAGGGATGTGTCTGAATCAGCCTCTTGGCCCTGTGTGAGGCTGTTGCTTAGATTCTTAGATGGATGGATCTAAAGAAAGATATCATGTGTGCATCCAAAACCAAAATGGCTAAAAGAGCAGTCATTGTGGATGAAGTCTTTCCCCTTCCTCTGTAAGGTTTCTGACCTCTATCAAGTGAGAATAAGGAAGACACACCAAGCCAATTGATGGCTACTTTTGGAAAAATTGTACCACTGCTGATAGCGTCAGCATATATACCCCAACACTACCACAAGTGGCTTCACCAAGAGAGAGTTCACAATGCATAAAAGTGATACATAGTCCTGACAAGTTCTGCAAGAATTTCAGGGATGGCTATTGCAGAAGCTGTAGATTGGTTTTATCTTTGACTTCAACGGCACTGGTATGAAGATAGAAATTCTGGCAATAATGGGTAAAGGAAAATTATTTAACATTCCAGAAGGCACTAAAAGAAAATAATTTTCTTAAAAATTTACATTATTTTGAAGAGAATTATTAAATATAATGAAATGAAAAGATGAAGTAAACAAACAGGTCTGTTAACTTCCTTTTTTGTTCACATATTAAAACAATGCTCAACAGTTGTTTACCCAATTTAAATTAAACCATTTACATCACGTGAATAAAAAAAATATTTGCATACATTTTTTTATGAGCACTCATCATATATGATATATGGACATACGTACATTCAAACATATAACACAAAACACAAGTGTGCACACATAATATAATACATACAACACATAACATAATAGTAAAGGCCTTATAACTTTTCACAGGTGAAATCACCAGTGCAATGTTTAAAAACTCTATAGTCAAAATATAGAACTGATCAGCAAAACATTAACCTAGGTCTCAATGAGCTCAAAAAAACAAATAAAACTTCATGATACGGGAAAGGGCAATAATAAAATAGTTATTGTAAAAAGCATCCCTGTTCTGTCACAGATGTAAGGATAGTGAAACTGGAGTTTTGGATATCAGCTGTTATGGATTTGAGCCAAATCATCTTATTTTGGTCTATAGAAATCGCTTTAGTTAATCTCTCTGAAATCCAAATCGGCTGTTGTTCTTCCTGTGGAAACACACAAACAGACCCCTGACTCCAGACAATCACTGGGTCAGTACTTTAGTTAATCTCTCTGGAATCCAATTTGGCTGCTGTTCTCCCTGTGGAAACACATAAAGAGACTCCCGACTCCAGGCAATCTCTGGGTCAGGACCTTAGTTAATCTCTCTGTTATTTAAATCGGCTGCTGTTCTCCCTGTAGAAACACAGAAAAAGACCCCCGAGTCCAGACAATAATTGGGTCAGGACATTTCTGTTGTCCTGTTAGAATATCCTTCAAAAGTACCTTGAACTTATGCACATTTTTTGGACACATATGCTTTTCCGCAGCACTAAGTCCTGATGAATCCAAATTTAAAAAGTTTAGAGTAAAAAGGGTTATTTTAAGTTTATCTTTGGGGAATTCATACCCCTTCCCAATTGCGTCTTTTTGCTTTAATAAGTACATTTTAATAGTTTCATGTGCTCTTTCACTATGCATTGTCCCTGTGGATTGTATGGGATTCCTGTTATATGAGTAATGCCAAATGATGAGAAAAATTGTTTAAAAGAGGTAGGAGTATAATCAGGGGCATTATCTGTTTTTAACTGTTTTGGAATGTCCAAAGTGGCAAATTTTGTAAGTAATGAGCTATAACATCTTTAGTTTTTTCCCCCGCATGAAGGGAGCCCATCAAAAATCTAGAAGAAGTATCAACTGTAACATGCAAATATTTTAATTTTCCAAATTCTGGCAAGTGTGTGACATTCATCTGCCAAATATGGTTAGGTATCAATCCTCTAGGATTGACTCCAAGATTAACTTGTGGTAAAAAGGTCACACAATTTTGACATTGTTTTATTATTTTTCTATCTTTTTCCTTAGTTATTTTAAAACACTTTTGTAAAGTATTAGCATTGACATGAAACTTTTTATGAAAATTTGTAGCTTCTTCTAGTGTAGAGAAAATATGTATGTAAGTCATGTGTAGTTTAATCTGCTAAATCATTGCCAGAACTAAGGGCTCCAGGCAATCCTGTATGTGCCCTGATATGTCCTATAAAGAATGAATCTTTTCTGTCCCAGATTAGACATTGTATACTGGAAAGCAAAGAGAAAACAGTAGCGGAAGGGGAAATACTACCAGCATCTTCAAGGGATACTATAGCATTAACTATATACTGACTAAGGGAAAATAAATTAAATACAGAATCTTTAAACATCACAAAAGCTTGTAATACTGCATTAAGCTCTACCTTTTGAGCTGATTGTTTGGGTAGTAAAAATGTAAAAGTTTGATCAGGTGTAACTATTGCTGCTGTGCCATGATTTGTCTCATCAGTGAATATACTTGGAGCATTCATGATTCTTGTTTTCTTGTCATTTTTGGAAAAATTACAGGATGCGATGACCAAAAAGACAATAAAAGATTAGATGGTAAGTGGTTATCAAATGAAACATATGATTTACACATGATTACTGCACAAGTATTTAACTCATTAGCTAATTTATCAATTTGATTCAAAGAATATGGAGTAATAATTTTATTGGGTGAAATTCCACACACTCACTTTGCTGCTTTTATTCCTATGAGTATTAATTGTCCCTCAGTCTCAGGATACCTAGTAATAATAGTGTGAGAAGAATAAGATAAATGAATCCATAATAATGGACCTTCTTGCCAAAATACTCCTGTAGAAATACTTTTTTTTGTTGGTAGTACAATAAATAATAAAGGCAAAATTATATCAACTCTATCCAAATGCATATTTCCCATTTATGTTTCAATGATTTTTAATGCCTTTCTTGCTTCAGGTGTTAACATTCTGGGTGAATTTGGATCTAATAGACCTTTTAGGATATCAAATTAAGGTCCCAACTCTCCTGTTGGTATAATTAGTTAAGGCCTTATCCAATTTATGTCTCCTAATAACTTTGAAAGTCATTAGTTGATTGGAGTTGATCTACTCCTATTTGAATTTTTGGTGGACTGACCATGGTTGAGGATAATAGAACTCCTAAATAATTTATTGGAAATTTTAATTATACTTTATCTATTGCTATCTCTAGATTATAATTTTTTTAATCAGTTTGTAAGTGTGACATAACATTCTAGCAATGTGTTTTTAGCTTTGTGTGCAAATGATACATCATCCATATAGTGAAATATTTGTAGTTAAGGATTTTGATTTCTAAATGGCAGGATTACTTTGTTAACATAAATTTGACATGTAGTTGGGCTTTTAGCCATCCCTTGAGTGAGTAGTTTCCACTCTTACCTCTGATAAGGAGCTTCATGATTCAGTGCAGGGATAGTAAATGCAAAACGTGGACTATCCTCAGGATGAATTGGAAATGAAAAAAAAAAACAATCTTTAATATGTATAACTAAAACATACCAAGTTCTTGGCAAAGCAGACAATTGAGGAATCCCTGATTGAGCAGGTCCCGTAATAACCATCTCATTATTAATGGTTCTTAAATCTTGCAATAATCTCCATTTACCAGATTTCTTTTTGGTGACAAAAATGGGAGTATTATGGGGAGATACAGAAGATTGTATATGTCCTTCCGCTAATTGTTGTTTGATCAGGTCATGGGCTGCTTGTATCTTTTCTTTAGTCAGGGGCCATTGAGGAACCCATACTGGTCTTTCTGATTTCCAAGTAATTTTTATTGTCTCAGTGGCCCTTTCTGAAAATCCAACACATTTTTGTCTGTTCCTTGATCTATTTGTGTTGGTGCTCCTATACCTTCTTCTTGTTTTTCTAATATTTTTCTTTTCCTAAAACCTTGTCTAGCCATAGTAGTGGGTGCATTTTGGTTGACCTTATTTGTTAATGTCAAACCTAATTGATCAAGGACATCTCATCCCCATTAATTAACGGGAAGATGATCCAATACATATGGCTGTATAGTTCCTTCACATCCTTCAGGATCCTTCCAATCGAATACAATTGCACCTTTAAGGGGATTAGTCGCCACTCCTAGGCCTCAAAGCATTTGAGTGGCTTGTTGTAATGGCCAATGTTTTGGCCATTCTTGATGAGAGATGATGCTAGAGTTTGCACCTGTATCCAGTAGCCCATTAAATTCATATCCTTGAAAATTTAGTTTTAGCATGGGGCGAGAATCTAAATTTAAAGAAAGCATAGCCCAATCTACACCTGTGTAGTCTAATCCCATGGAACCTCTTTCTACAGAATGACTACAAAATTTATTATGTAGGCTGAGTATTATTAATAACTGTGCTATTCAATCTCCTGGTGAAATTACTGATAAATCCTTTGGAGAACTGGCTATAATTTTTATTTCACCTTCATAATCAGAAACAATTACCCAAGGAATTATCCTAAGTCCTTTTAGAGTAGAAGAGCTGCATCCTAATAATAAGCCTACTGTTCCTTTGGGAAGAGGTACTTTCAGCCCTGTGGGAATTATTTGAACTCTCATCTCTGGAATTAGTACTGATCTGGCGGAGGCGCTGATGTCCAACCCTGTACTCCCTCTGGTTTGTCTGACGAGGGATCTGATAAAAAATGTGTCCTGTGCACTATCCTGATGGGGTTGCTGGGTTCCTCCAGTGCTCCGTATATTTGTGGTTTTGGGACCCAGAGCATTGGGCCCACCTCTCCATTTTTTGGCAGTGGAGCCCGATGCCTTTCTCCATAATATTGTGGATAAACACCTAGTCTTTGTTCATTTTTTGATAATGAAGTACCTTCTATGTTTGTTTGAGAATGACATTCATTAGCCCAATGTCTTCCTCTATGGCATCGTGGGCAAATACACGGTATTCTACTCCTTTGATTCCTAGTTTTGTTAAACCCTCCTCCTATGGGGCAATTCCTTTTAAAATGTCCTTTTCTTCACAATTCTAGCATGTTCTTGGCCTGGCATCTAAAGCCTGTTTTACTGTAGCTGCAACGACTTGCTCCTATTCATTAATGTCTCTACATAATTTAATATATGTGTTTAAATCTTCATGTTTCCATGGTCTAATGATATCTCTGCACCAACAATTCCCTTGGTCATAAGCCAGTTGTTTTATTAATGGAATTGCTTGTTCTGTATTCCCAAAAACTCTGGTAGCTGTTTTAATAAGCCTATCTACAAATTCAGCATAAGATTCATTAGCTCCTTGTATTACCTTAGATAATTGACCTTGTAATCCTCCAAGTCCTTGTGAAGTCTTCCATGCCCTAACCACTTCTACAGCAATTAATTCATATATACCATGATCATATGGAATTTGTTGCTGCTGATCCTCATTAGGTCCCTTTCCTAACAACATATCTAGATTTCTCTGAGGATAACCAGCTGCTGCATTTCGCCTAGCCGTCTCCTTGCAAAATTTCTCATTGGCAACCTTCCATAACAGGTATTGTCCTCCCTTTAGCACAGCTTTACACATATTAGCCCAATCTACTGGCATCACATTTAAGTTGTTAATAGATTGGACCAAGCTTACAATGAAGGGTGCTTGAGGACCATAGGTTGTTTCAGCCTCTTTTAGCTGCTTCACTATTTTAAAATTTAAAGCAAGGTGAATTCTCTGCCCTCCTACCTAAAATACTGGGCATGTAAATACTTGAGATCCTGTCTCAGGAACCGAACTATCAACTGCGGGGGTTGGGGGCCTCCCAGCATATGGAGGTGGCCTTGTTAGTTGGACATTTACATCCTCTGGTGATAGAAAGGTGTTAGTAGCAGTTTCCTGTAGAGGTGGTGCTGTTGTTGGACACTTATGCCCTCTGGTGATAGAAAGATGTTAGTAGCAGTCTCCTTTTGTAACTTTGCCCCTGATGGCTTTTTCTGCTCTAAGCTTTATTCCTCTATCTGTGTCTTAACTGAATGCTTTGGACTAAGCAAAGCAGATATGAACGTCCACAATGGCAATGTGCCAACTGGCTGAGTCCCTGGGCTGTTCTTTTCTACTCTTTTGAAATCTTCACCATGATGGTTCCATTATGATATACTTAACAACTCCTCCTTAAAAGGCCATGGGGTACATTTTTGTATTTTATCACTGTATGCCCTGACTGTTCTTGATTTTACTGATACACCTCCTTCCTCTAACAATTTACTTAACACTCTTTCAGTTTGTTTTTTACTAATTTCTGATCCTGTATTTCTACTATAATAAAACCCAACAAGATGACTCCAAACAAAACAGAGACAGACTGAAATAAAAAGGGAACAACAAAAAGTCATTATAGCCTTTCTTTCCTCCTGACATGTGTGTCCGTACTTTCTCCCTATCTGTTCCTCAGACGTGAATAGTTTTTCCTCATATGTGAGTGGTTTTTCTTCCGTCTCAATCATCTCAATGGACAGGCAGCTTAAAGCAAAAGTGAAGCAAAACTAAAGAGGAATCTTAAAATGGCTACCCATCCTCTTGCCCTGCCCTCAGGGACGAGCAGTTTACCTTATCACTTACCCTCAGTCGTTCCCTGTGCAAGCGAGGAAATGCTGCAGTCTGGCTGGGAAGAGTTAGGAGCCACTTGTCAAAAGAAATGAGCTTTATTTTTAGAAAAACACACGCCATACAAAACAGCTCCTCAGGAAAAACCCTCAGAGCCCAACTGCCACCACTGGCTTCCTTATACAGTCTCTGTCACTCCCACAAGCCTCTCCACCTTCCACAATTCTCCTGCTCTTGAGGCCGATTGGTTGGGTTGTATGGGTGGAGCCAAAAAAGTCCCCCAATGAGCAGCTCCGTGGTCTGAAAGGGCAGGGAAACTGTCCAATGAGCATCACCACAGAGGAGTCAATCAGCTAGATGTTGCTGGGGCCGCTGTGAGCCAATCATCAGCTTGCAGTCTGAAAGGGCGGGGAAACAGTTCAATGAGAATCTCCAATGAGCTAGATGTTGCTGGGGCCACTGTTAGCCAATAATCATCCAACAGCTGGAAATTTGCTGCCAGCTGGAAGTTTGCTGGGGCCCCTTCATATGTGGCTCTCAACAAATTCCTGTCTCCTTTCTCTGTAGCCTATTCAACACATGTATTTTTATATGCACATGTAGAATCCTACCTGTTATCACACGTACGTTTTAGTGAGGTTTGTGACTTGGCCAATAGAAGTTATGAGAAGAGATCACTCTTCCTAAACGCTGTTGGAACTGAAAATTCAACCTATGGGTGAGCTTCCTAGTAGAACACCATTATACATAAAAACATTTTTAGTGAAATAATTATTTTTGCATCTGTGGATGGTATATATTTTATGATGAATTTCGATTGGCATATATATTGCTAGATTTTAATTTCTCTGTGTGTGTGTCTGTGTGTGTGTATATATATGTATATGTGTGTGTGTGTGTGTGTGTGTATACACACACTCTCCAAATTTTTCTAATTATCAAATATATGAGTCTTATTATACATTCCTTAAAATCATTCATATTCATGTATGTGAATTTATGATCAACTATTCACAAGATTATTCTCAGAAATATACATCCACCTGAAATACATATTTGTTTCCTAGTACTGAAAACTAACTTGAGAAAATGGTGCATACAAATCCTAATATTTCTACAGTAATACCCAGTTTAACATCAATGCATGCAGTTTCCTATGGGACATGATGTGTATTTTTTAGTTCATTTTTATTAAACAGTGGTATATTAATATTTCTTCAGTTTATGCACATCATAGCATATATATTTCTTCCACAAGCTCACAAATTTATAGACATTTGTTTCAATTTCAATCACCTCCTGCTTCAGAACTCATATATTCCTCCAGGTTTCTTGACTGGTCTTTTCATGAGACTTCTTTCAAAACACATTATTTTCGATTTCCATAATCATTTTTGAAGCAAAACTCACACACTCTTCATGATAAACCATAACCCTCATATTACTGTTAGATGTATAACTGGTTGTAATGAATGTATGTATATCAATTAAAGATTTTCTGTATATTTTCAGATATCAAATCAATTCATTATTTAATGTTGGAATCATTTTTATTCTTTATTCACAGTATGGTCTATTCATGAATTATTTCTATATTCATTGACACAGAGTACACCGCTTTGTTCCCCCAATATGAATTTATATGTCTTCAAAATATTGCTCCCAGTAATGGTGAAAGAAATACTTATGTCACCTGATCTACATATACATTATACCACAGTAATACTCTGGACACAGAAAGGAAAGGTCACTCTTATGTTTGTACCAAAGCCTTAATGAAAAGTGAGCATGGATTACTAAAAACATCCATGTCCAGGTTGCCAAATTGTCTCAAATGTAATTCCTATTGGTCGCTATATATTTGTTTCTTCCTAAGATTATGTATTCAACCTCAAGCCTGTTGAAAATGTCTAATTCTATCCCTCACTTTATACTTTGCCTGATTTTTAATGTCTCTATTGATATCTGCTAACCTACATGTTTTCCCCAGTTCATCATTGTAACTGACTCTTCACATGTCCTGACATTTACATTCACTCTCTTATTGAAAAGCTATTGCTAAAGAACTTTTGGTCCAAATTCTATACTCACTGTTGTTTCTAAACCTAGCAACTATCTTCCTAATTCTACTGACTTTCCCTTTTTGACTGGATGTTCTCTTCGACATTCAGTCATCCACGGTACAAGGTATTATGCCATTGTGTATCGATTTATCTGAGACATCTGTGAAGAACATAATTCAAAGCTAAGTAACCCACTAAAGGGCCCAATGTCCTTCTGGGCTTCAAATCTTACGTAGATTTTTGTTTTCATACTCATATTTCATCTATATATTCTTGTAAATATTGCAGGTTCCTGATACCATTATTCATACTGCAGAATGATTCCTAACCCAAATCGAATGTGCTATTAATTCTAACCATACAATGTTCCCTCAATCTAACTTTACAGAAGAGCAGGGACAGTGTGACCAGGAAAGTCTCAGTGGAGAAACCCTGCTTTGGACCTTTTGCTTACCTATTGTTCTGTTGTCCTGAATGTCAGGAAGGTCTTTGCCTCAGGCCACCCCTTTGTGAAGCCTGAACAAAACAGTTTTCAAATGGAAATGAATGAGCATCACCTGTGGCTCTTTGCTTAATGCTTTGGATCAGGATGTGTCTGAATCAGCCTCTTGGCCCTGTGTGACTTAGATTCTCAGCACCTGATGGATCTAAAGAAAGATTCCATGTGTGCATCCAAAACCAAAATGGCAAAAAGTTCAGTAATTGTGAATGAAGTCTCTTTCCTTCCTCTGTTAGGTTCCTGACCTCCATCAAGAGAGAATAGGGATCCTTTGGGTCAAATGAGTTCTTGAAACCCTGAAGAGGTGCTTGGGTTTTCTCATGACTCCAAATCACATAAAGAATCTATACCTATCAGTCAGTAGTTGTCAGTCAATATTGCTCGCAGAAATGGTGGAAGAAATACTCATGTCACCAGTTCTACATGTACATTTAATCACAAAAATATTCTGGACACAAAATTCAAAGTTCACATTTTTTATTGTACCAAAGCCTAAATGGAAAGTGAACATAGATTACTAAAAACATCCATGTCCAAGTTGCCTAATGCTCTCAAATGACAAACCTATTGGTGACTACATATTTGTTTCTTCCTAAGATTATATATTCAAACTCAACCCTGTTGAAAATATCTAAGCCTATCTCTCACTTTATATTTTGCTTCATTTCATAATGTCTCTATTGATATCTGCTTACCTAAATATTTTCCCAAGTTCATCATTGTGATTGACTCTTCACATGTGCTGACATTTAAATTCATTCTGTAACTATTGCTAAATAACATGTGTTCCAAATCCTACACTCACTCTTCTTCCTAAACCTACCTACTATCTTCCTAATCCTACCGACTATCCCTTTTTGACTGGATGTTCTCTTCGACATTTAGTCATCCAAGGTACAAGGTCCTATGCCATTGTATATGGATTTATCTGAGACATCTGTGCAGAACGTAATTCAATGGTAAGTAACAAAATCAAGGGCCCAATACCCTTCTGGGCATCAAATCTTACTTAGACTTCTGTTTTCATGAGTACATTTCACCTCTATATTCTTATCAATATTGCAGGTTCCCAATACCATTATTCATCCAGCAAAATGATTCCTAACCCAAATCGAACCTGTTATTAACCCTAATCATACAGTGTTCCCTCAATCTTACTTTACAGAAGAGCAGGGACAGAGTTGGTCTTATAATACTGGAATGTAGGCGATCTTCTACCTGCTGAGAACCTCAAAGGTCCAAGATGTAGGCAGCTATGAAGGACCTGAGAGACCAAAAGTCATCTTCCATGGCAAACAACCTGGTCAGGATGAAGGGTTGTGTCTGAATCAGCCTCTCTCTTCTTAATGTAGAGAAGATGCACCAAAGGAGGCCTGTGTGGAGAGCTGATTCCGGTTGCCTATGGTTGATATACCATTCTAACTTGTGAAAGTGTCACAGGACGTAGGGGAAGCCTCCATCTCTTGGGACCCTTGGAAGCAACTGTGAGGACAAAGTGGTTGCCAAGGCAGTGACCTCATTAAGTTCCTGAAGGAAGTGACCTGACCTCACTTCCTTGGTGATGGAATGTGGGATCCAGGAAGCCAGGCACACAGAGCCAGTCCCAGTTCCACTCCCAGTGGTCTCACTTGTTTGGATTTAGAGTCAGGCTATCTTGGTACCTAGAGATGTGAGGATGGCCAAACGGAAGGAAAGCTCTGAAGAGGGGCCTTTTCTGAGAAAGCAGGTAGTGGCACACCACTGGATTTTGAAAAGTCTCAGTGAAGAAACCCTGGTTTGTGCCTTCTAATTACCTATTGTTCTGTTGCCCTGAATGTCAGTAAGGTCTTTGCCTCAGGCCAACCCTTTATGAAGCCTGATGAAAAAGTTTTTAAATGAAAATGAATGGGCTCCAGAATGGCAATATGTAAATCAATGGTTGTGCAACTGAAGTGATTCTGCAATCTGTATATGGGGTAAAAATGGGAGCTCATATCCCACTTGAATCAAAGTGTGAAATATGATATATCAAGAACTATGTAATGTTTTGAACAACCTACAATAAAAATTAATTTAAAAAAAAAAGAAAATGAATGGGCATCATCTGTGGCTCTTTGCTTAATTTCTTTGGAAAGGGATGTGTCTGAAACAGCCTCTTGGCCCTGTGTGAGGCTGTGGCTTAGATTCTCAGCACCTGATGGATCTAAAGAAAGATCCCATGTGCGCATCCCAAACCAAAATGGCCAAAAGAGCAGTCACTGTGGATGAAGTATCTCGCATTTCTCTGTAAGGTTCCTGACTTTCATCAAGTGAGATTAGGGATCTTTGGGTCAAATGAGTTCTTCCAAGCCCTGCAGAGGCTAGCCCATAGCTGCTAGGGTTTTCTCATGACACCAATTCACATACAGAATCTAATCCCCACGGTAGGTAGTCCTCAATTTGGAGAAGCAGAGCAGTATTAACGGCAGGCCTATTTGATCATTCCTGGTTCACAGGAAGGGTGTCCAGGCCACCTAGATGTTAGGCAAATGAGGGGCTGGGGAGCTTATTTTGGATACTGACTTGGACTGCGCCCCTCATGGAAACCTCCAGCCAGAGTTTATGATGAGTGTCTATATGGCAGAACATGAGGGCCATGTGGGAGTGTTTTGATTTTATTTGTGGTCATTTGTGTGGCAGTTGGAAGAGATGACTGCGTCCACCTGGGCTTGCTCTGATTCCCCTTAGAGACTGAGTTCTGGAACTGACCTCAGAGGAGTATTGCCATGAATTGTGTTGGGATTTAAGAGGCCACGCATGAGAGTCGCCCTTGGAAACTGAGATCTAGTTCGAGGGTAGCTTTCCATAGGACACTGGGAATTTCTGCCAGGATATTATATGATTTTATTCTTAAAGACTTGGCAGCCTTATACACACCCCAAAACACACATGGACCTCACATAGTAGACCTCAATGTGCCTGGCTTCATGTGACCTTTTGGAACTCTTTGGGAAGCCTTGCCTGTGAGAGTTCTCCAGAGATTTCATTGAAATGAGCTTCCTCACCATTTAATGGTTCCTGAATGAATTGAAACCCACAGTGCCTCCAACTTCATCCTTGAAAAATGGTTAGATAAATACCTTGAAATTTTTAAATTCCCATACCCAGGTGGCACTGGAGAAACTTTGGATGTCCTGTTTCTGATCATGAGTATACCAGACAGTGCCTAGATTGACTGGGTTTCATGAAAATGGTGAAGAAGAGAGATGTCAGTAACTTGGAGCCTGTTGACTAGTGGGCCTAGAGAATTGGTGGGCAGGAGTGTGGTAAAACATCTGTGGTGGGGCCATGTGGATCTGCCATTGGCTTCCAAATGGCTTTTGACTGACATGGTGCAGCTAGCAGACCCTTCTATGCAAAGGCATCTTGTTATATGGAGAGTTTTCAGGGCAATGTTCAGAATCAGGTTGCTATGTTCAAGGTGGTTCAGGTTGCTATGTGAGATAGAAGCCTGGTTTGTGCTTTCTCCTGCATACCCTGATCCACCACAAGTGACAGAACTCCCTCCAGCACTGTGTGCCAGTTGAACTCCTTGTATTTCATGAAGAAAATACTTAACTCCCAGTGCAGCAGCAAAAAAAACCCAGGAAAAGTGGAGGATGACCAAATGGCTTCATAGTCCACACGGGGAAACACTTAGCCCCCACTGGCCACAAAGAGAGAATTCAGCACTGCTGCCTCAGGTTCATTGGAAAATAACATACCATGACCTCCAGGTCACATAGATGCAGACACAGCTTTGTTGGTCTCACTACAAAGGAAGCTAAAGCTCCTGACAACAACATATATTTCAAGTACCCACCCTCAGATGCAGTTTCTCTAGAAGACTTTAGGCCAGCAGCACTCCATATTTGTGGAGTGTTTACCCTGTCCCTTACTTTTGGAGACTCCTCTACCACCTCCAAGGTTGTGAAATCCTCAGCATTTTCCATTCCATAAATATATTCACAGATTTTCTAACTTTTCTCTAATTGTGTCTTACTTGGGATTGATGGTAATGTCAAGGCGTTGTTCTGGATGAGAGTGGGAAGATTTTTGGTAGCACATATTAACATACACGTTGGATTCATTTTCCAATTTTCCATTCTAAATACTGAAACCCTGACACAAACCCATTACCTAATAGTCTCTGACTACTAATTCTAATATGATGGAGAAAATTAACCAAAACAGAATAGAAATGCAAGCAGTTCAGAGGAGGCATGTTGTATTTTTGCACTTGCCTTTTGTGTTATATAGGGTAGGAGTTATAAATCTAGTCAATTATTTGTTGAAATAGTTCACCATGTGTATGTAAAGTTAAAAAATATGTGAATTCCTGTCTCCATTTCTCTGTAGCCTGTTAAGCACATGCAATTTATATGCACATATAGAATCCTACCTGGTATCACATGTACATTCTTTTCAGCTGGCTGACTTTGCAGGTACAAATTGTGAGAAGAGATCACTCCTCCTAAATGCTCTTTGAACTGAAAATTCAAACTATGGGTGAGCTTCCTGGTTTAACAACATTATACATAAATCCATGTTCAGCAAAATGAATATTTTTGCATCTGTGGATGACGTATATTTCATGGTGATTGTCCAATGGAATATATATTGCTATTTTTAATGTCTCTCTGTATATATATATATATATATATATATATATATATATATATATATATATATATATAATACTCTCCAGATTTTTCAAATTATGAAAAATGGGTTTTACTATACACTCCCTAAATTCATTCATATTCTTGTATGTGGATTTATAATCAACTTTTCACAAAATTATTCTCAGAAATATTCATCCACCTGAAATACATATTTGTTTCCTATTACTGAAAACTAATTTCAGTGAATGGTGCATACAAATCCTAATATTTCTACAGTAAGTTTAACATCAATGCAAGTAGATTCTGATGGGATATGATGTGTAGTTTAACATTCATTTTTATTTAACACTGGTACATTACTATTTCTTCAGTTCATACATATCATAGGATATATATATTTCAAGCACAAGTTAGAAAATTTATAGACAATTTTTTTCACTTTCAATCACTTCCTGCTTCAGAACACATGTATTCCTCCATCTTTCTTGGCTTGTCTTTTCATGAGACTTATTTCCACACATATTATTTTTGATTTCCATAATCACTTTTGTAGCAAAACTCACACATTCTTCATGATAAACCATAACCCTAATATTACCATTATTTGTGTAACAGGTTGGAATGAATGATTGTATATCAATATAAGATTTCTTATAAGTTTTCAGATATCAATTCAAATCATTATTAAAAGTGGAACCAGTTTCATTATATATTCACAGTAATGTCTACTCATGCATTATCTCTATATTCATAGTCACAGGGTACACCTCTTTGTTTCCCCAATATGAATTTATACGTCTTCAAATATTGCTCCCAGATATGGTGGAAGAAATACTCATGGCCCCTGATCTAAATATACATTTAATCACAGTAATATTCTGGACACAAAATGCAAATGTCATGCTTATGATTTTACCAAAGCCACAATGTAAAGTGAACATGTATTACTAAAAACTTCCATGTCTAGGTTGCCTAGTGCTCTCAAATGTCAATCCTATTGGTGACTACATATTTGTTTCTTCCCAAGATTATATATTCAAACTCAACCCTCTTGAAAATCTCTAATCCTGTCAATCACTTTATACTTTGCCTGATTTTGTAATGTTTCCATTGATATCTGCTTTCCTACATATGTTGTCCAGTTTGTCATTGTGACTGACTCTTCACGTGTGCTGACATTTAACTTCACTCTCTAACTGAAACCCTATTGCTAAAGAACTTTTTTTCCAAATCCTATACTCACGCTTCTTCCTAAACCTACCAACTATCTTCCTAATCCTACGAACTATACCTTTTAGACAGGATGTTCTCTTCTACATTCAATCATCCAATAAATGTCGGGTGAGCGGCAGAGGAAGATACCACCAAGAGACTGTCTCATGCAACAGCTAAGGGTTTATTGGGGGTCCAGCATGCTGGGGCTCAGTGCTCACTTGAATAGAGCAGAGAGCCCTGAGAACAGCTTAAGCAAATCTTATATACTTTCCTTGGAGAGGGCAGGGAGGAAAGTTTATTGATGGGTCAGGGCGAGTGGGCAGTTTTCATGCAACTGGTGAGGGAGTACATTCTACAATTTGGCAGTTGGGGACAGCACATTCTGGGAACAAGATTAGCAAACAGTTGTTAATATTTCAACAGTGTTTTGTTAAGCATACAGAAAAACAGGAAGTGACAAGTACTAATTTTATTAACCTTTTATTCTCCACTTCTTCTTCTGGCTACTTTTAGTCATAAAAGTGATCATTTTTGGGTGTACATTCTATGTCTGCTAGTGGGGTATTGCCATAAGTTTAACTTGTCCAATTTGAGCTTGGAGAAAAGAAATTACACGGTTGAGCAAACATGGTTTTATAGTTAGCAACAATATGAAGAGTATTATTGGACCGGCCAGGGTTGATAAAAGCATAGTTAACCATGAAGACTGTGTGAACCAAGACTCAAACAACCATTTTTGGGCCTCTATCTCTGGTTGTTTCTCTTCAAGTTGTCTTTTTAATTTACTCATAGATTTTTTTACAACTCCAGTATTGTCGGCATAGAAACAACATTCTTCCCTCAATGCAGCACAAAGGCCTCCTTCTCTCATGAAGTGGAGGTCCAACCCTCGACTGTTCTGTAAAATAAGTTCAGAGAGACAGGTAAAAGATTCCTGCAAAGCTCTGATGGAGGTTTCTAATATCTTAGTTTTGGTCTATTGCTGCTTCTAATTGAGTCATTTGTTGTGTCCCAGGACCAGGGCAGTGGTTCCTGTGCCCACCCCTGCAGCAACTCCTATTCCTAATAGGATGGCTAAAGTGAGGGTATATGTTCCCAGGGGAACCGGGTTCTATGCCCCCCCTCTTTGATTTCAAATGAACCTGTGTTATGATAGTGCACTCTGGGAAACATCTGCACCATTACATAATTAATCATATCTGTTGACCATTTCATGAAAACATAAACAATATTTAAGTATATAGAATAATACTGTTGTAGGGATGGACGAGGCAAGGCAACCAAAGATAGCACCAAAAACAGGGAAACAGTCCTAATTGGGTGCAACCGGATTCAGAGGGCATTGCTTCTGTTGTAATCAATTCATCCCCTGAACCCCAAGTTTAGATAGTTTCAGAATTTTGTACCCAACATGTAAGGGAAGGGGCTCAGAAGTTCACAGTTTGCAGAAGTTAACAAAAAGCAAATTTTGTTTCTGTTTTTTTCTCTATTCTGTGCAAGTTTACTTTTAAAGGACGCCTGGGAGGGTGAGAGCTTTTTCTTCCCTTTCTTTTTCGCCCTTGCCAGCTGTTACCAAGGAGCCTAGTTGGTAACTTCTTAATCTTACAAATGTTGGCATCTCTGTGAAGCGCCAGCTCAAGGCCAGAGGCATTGTTCACATATTTTGGGAAAAACTAGTAAGGGGTTGTCTAGCTTAGAAGTGCTGAGTTTTTTAGCCAGTGGCCAAGTAGAACAGGGCAATACAAAAAGTGAAAGTTTATCTACATTGAACTCTTTTATATGGAGCCTTTTGCTGAAAGTTCTAAAGTCAGCCATGGTGAAGACTTCTGGAGAAGGTCAGTTAATACTTTTCTGTGGGCCTGGCACAGAGGGGAAACACGGGGAAGGTGGGGCTGAGAGCAGCTCCGAGGATCTGAGAATGAGGAAGGAGAGATGTAAAAGAATAATGGGAAAGGGGTTTGGAATTTCTTAGCAACAAAAACATGAGCTGTAGAACAGGTAGAGTAGAGGGGAAGATGGGAGTGAGTATCCCAAAACCCTGTGAGACACTTCAAATTTTTAGTAAACTGTTTTCAGTTATGACAAAGCAACTTTAAAGGCCATTTTTATTACATCTTGGATAGGGGTCTGAGGGCTCTCCTCAGCTGGTTTGAGCTTTGGGTTAGCTAGTAAGAGGTCCTGGTGGGACCCGGTGCAGGCACTGACAGGAGAAGAGAGGAGTGAGTGGGTACAGGGGTGCCTTAGTACCTGCTACCTGAGAACCGGCGAAGTTAGGGGGTTTTGATCTAGTAATTCGAGGAGAGAAATCAGGTTTCTGAGGTGGGAGTGACAGCAGAGAGTCTGGAGCAGAAGGCTGAGAGTGAGGATCTATTGGAGAAGCATAGTTCAGGATGTGAGTGAAGGAGGGAAAAGGCTTCCACATAGGGGAATCTCCTTTCACACTTTTGAGCACTTGCAGAAGTTAAAAAGATCACCCAGAATTTGAGGATCTAGAGACCCCTCTGGGGGCCATCGGTTTTGGTTATCTAATTGGTACTATGGCCAATGCTGTGTACTGAGTTTGATGAGGAGTTTGGATTCCATCAGGCAGCCCCTGTATGCTCACATCCCGATGACATACAGAAGAAGTCGGCTTTTTCCCCACCCATCCGTGACGTTTTGTGTTTTTGATAGTCTGCCAGGCAACCATAGTAATCTAGCCTAGCCAACCTGCATCTGGTTCGCGTGTCCCTACATCCATAATGTTTGTTTCCATTATCTATGATACAGAAGGGATTTAATGGAATTTTAGTGGAATCCTCTTCATCAGGGTTATCTCAATAGGAATGACATATAGCCAGCTGACAAATGTCTGGGTGGAGAGATGGCCACCAGGTCCCTAAGTTGACTCTTTGTGAGATTGATTATACTTCTTTTCCAGTAGAATTTGTGATCAGCCATCGCTGCTGAATGGGCTGATGAGGGTTAAGACTACTTGTGGCCAAGGGGAGAGTCTATAACCTTATCCACATGGCGAATATGCAATTTGAAAGTATTACCAGTCTTTTCCAGTTTCCAGCCAGAGTCTGGACAGGGCGCAGGCTTGGGATGAGAGGCATGGATCCAGGAAGTGATTCTGTCTACCTTTACCACTGTAGGTGTTATAAGTAGCACCTGGTATGGTCCTTTCCAGCGGGGTTCCGGGGATGACACCTGATGTCATCTTAAGTAGATGAACCCTCTTATTTGATATCGATGTGGAGTCCCCTCATTTCCAGTTTGGTAGGCAGTGGCCAGCTTTTTTCACAGGTATCACTGAGTTCTTTTAAGAGCTTTAAGTCTGTCAAGCAAGGGGGTATAAAAGTGATGGTTAGGTCTTAGAGTTGGGATTAGGTCCCTTATTGGAGGAGGGCCACCATAGAGAATTTCACAGGGGGTAAGGTTACTCAAAGAAAGAGAGGGAGTATTTCTTGCATGAAACATTGCATAAGGCAAGAGCATAATACAATCTTTTATGTTGGTCTCTATGCTTAATTTCGTTAAATCTCTTTAGTGGTTCTATTCATTCTTTCTACCTGTCCTGAACTCTGGGGTCTATAAGCACAATATAACTTCCAATTAATCCCCTGTTTCCTGGCTAACCCCTGACTTACCTGGACCATGAACACGGGTTCATTATCAGACCCTATTACCCGCTTAGCTTCCTCCAATGGTAGAGAGGCTGAGTCAGCAGCACGGGAATCACTTAGAGGGTGTTGTGGGTTAGAGGACGAGTGCAGCGGATAAGGAGGGGGAGAAGAGTCCAGTAGAGTCAAATCTTGTGACTCAGGAAGAACAGAGTTTGCAGGAGGAGGAGGAGTTGAGGGTTTGAGAGATCATGGGGGAAGGAGTAGGAGCAGAGGCAAGGGCAAAAAAAGGCTTCACCCATGGAGGAGGAGATTTGCAGAGGTCCTGAAAAGTTAAGATATATGGCTGTTGATCTGGATGACTATGTGGCCCCTGCTGAAAGACAATATCTCTGACTTCTTAAATTAGTGGTAAGTAGAAAGATCCTTCTAGGGGCCATACGACTTTAAAGGTGGGCCATTCTGAGGCACAGAGAGTCTGCCAGGTCTAGCGTTTTACTAAAAAAAGAAAGATTCTGAGCCCTTAAGCGAATTTTGGTCCAGTGATCAAGGGTCAGGGACAGAGGCATTGAAGTGCTCTGTCCCATGATGAACTATACACAAACTAAATGCAACGACACACGACACAGATATAACAAGACCATAAAGACAGGCAATGGACGTACATCACTGACACCAGGAATCAGTAGACAGCAAAACCCAATGGGATGGCAATACCGAATCCGAAACAAAATATCACTGAATCGAGGAGACAATTGTTCCTTGATTTCCTGAGTCCTCTGCGGCGTCCCCCAGGGAGGTGCCCTGTGTCTCTGTGAGAGGTCTCTCAGCCAAAGTCGGAGAGAACTCAGACTCTTCATCGCAAGCGATATTGCCAAGCCCTAACATGAATCCTGAAACCAGAAAGAGGTGCCTTACTTGCTCCGAGAGGAGCCCTTTGGGGTCTCTCGTCTGCCAGTGACGGAACTCGGTGGAACATCAATATGTAAAGGTCCGGCGAGTGTCAGAGGAAGAGACCACCAAGAGACTGTCTCATGCAACAGCAAAGGGATTATTTGGGGTCCAGCATGCTGGGGCTCAGAGCTCACTTGAATAGAGCAGAGAGCCCTGACAACAGTTTAAGCAGGGATTATTTACTTTCCTTGAGAGTGCAGGGAGGAAGTATACTGATGGGTAAGGGCGAGTGGGCGGTTTACATGCAACCTGGTGAGGGAGCATATTCTACAGTTTGGCAGTTGGGGACAGTACATTCTGGGAACAAGATTAGCAAACAGTTCTCAAGATTTCAACAGTGTTTTGTTAAGCATACAGAAAAACAGGAAGTGACAATTAACTATTTTAATAACCTTTCACTACCGACTACCCTTTTGGACTGGATGTTCTCTTCTACATTCAATTATTCAAGGTACAAGGTTCTATGTCATTGTATATCGATTTATTCAAAGCTAAGTATCCCAATCAAGGGCCCAATGTTTTTCTGGGCTTCAAATGTAACTTAGATTTCTGTTTTCATACATATATTTCCCCTGTATATTCTTATACATATTGCAGGTTCCCAATACCATTATTCACTCAGCAGAATGATTCCTAACCCGGAATCGAATATGTTATCAATCCTAACCATACACTGTTACCTCAATCTAACTTTAGAGAAGAGCAGGGACAGAGTTGGTCTTACAATACAGGGATGTAGGGGATCTTCCACGTGCTGAGAACCTCAAAGGTATATGCAGTAATGATCCCTGAAGAAGATGTAGGCACCTCTGAAGGACCGGATTGAGAAAAAGTCATCTTCCATGGTGAACAACCTGGTCATGATGAAGGGTTGTGTCTGAATCAGCCTCTCTATTCTTAATGTAGAAAAGATGGAAAAATGAGACCTGTGTGGAAAGCTGTTCCCGGGTGCCTATGGTTGATATACCATTCTAACTTGTGAATGTGTCACAGTAAGCAGGGGCAGCCTCCATCTAAAGGGACCCTTGGAAGCAACTGTTAGGACAAAATGGTTGCCAAGGCAGTGACCTCATTCAGTTCCTGAAGGAAGTGACCTGACCTCACTTCCTTGGTGATGGAATGTGGGATCCAGGAATCCAGGCACACAGAGCCAGTCCCAGTTCCACTCCAATTGGTCTCACTTGTTGGTTTTACCAAGGACAGAGTCAAGCTATCTTGGTACCTACAGATGTGAGGATGGCCAAATGCCAGGGATGCTCTGAATAGGGGCCTTTCCTGAGAAAGCAGGTAGTGGCACACCAATGGATTTTACATTTCTCAGTAAAGAAACCCTGGTTTGTTCCTTCTAATTACCTATTGTTCTGTTGCCCTGAATTTCAGTAAGGTCTTTGCCTCAGGCCAAGCCTTTAGAAAGCCTGAAGAAAGAGTTTTCAAATGGAAATGAATGGGCAACATCTGTGGCTCTTTGCTTAATTGCTTTGGAGAGGGATGTGTCTGAATCAGCCTCTTGGCCTGTGTGAGGCTATGGCTTAGATTCTCAGCACCTGATGGATCTAAAGAAAGATTTTATGTGCGCATCAAAACCAAAATGGCCAAAAGAGCAGTCACTGTGGGTGAAGTATCTCGCATTCCTCTGTAAGGTTCCTGACTTCCATCAAGTGAGAATAGGAATCTTTGGGTCAAATGAGTTCTTCCAAGCCCTGCAGAGGCCAGCCCATAGCTGCTAGGGCTTTCTCATGACACCAATTGACATTAACAATCTAATCCCCAAGGTAGGTAGTCCTCAATTTGGAGAAGCAGAGCAGTATTAACGGCAGGCCTATTTGATCATTCCTGGTTCACAAGAAGGGTGTCCCGGCCACCCAGACTTTAGGCAAATGAGGGGCTGGGGAGCTTATTTTGGATACTGACTTGGGCTGCGCCCCTCATGTAAACCTCCAGCCAGAGTTTATGATGAGTGTCTATATGGCAGAACATGAGGGCCATGTGGGGGTGTTTTGATTTTATTTGTGGTCATTTGTGTGGCAGTTGGAAGAGATGACTGGGTCCACCTGGGCTTGAACTTGCTGTGATTCCCCTTAGAGACTGAGTTCTGGAACTGACCGCAGAGGAGTATTGCCATGAATTGTGTTGGGATTTAAGAGGCCACGCATGAGAGTCGCCCTAGGAAACTGAGATCTAGTTCGAGGGTGGCTTTCCACAGGACACTGGGAATCTCAGCCAGGATATTATATGCTTTTATTCTTAAAGACTTGGCAGCCATAATTAAGATTAAAAACACGCATGGCCTCCATCTCATGGGATTCTTGGAAGCAACTGTTAGGACAAAATGGTTGCCAAGGCAGTGAAATCATTCTGTTCCTGAAGGAAGTGACCTAACCTCACTTCCTTGTTGATGGAACTCTCTGAACTTGGGATCCAGGAAGCCACTTAAACAGTGCCAGTCCTAGTCCCAGTCTCAGTGTTTTCACTTTTTGGATTTCCCGAGGACAGAGTCATTCTTTCCTGCTAACTACTGATGTTAGGATGGCCAAATAACAGGAAAGCTCTGAAGAAGGGCCTTTCCAGAGAAAGAAGGTAGTGCCTCACTTCTGGCTCCTGACAACTTCAGAGAGGTGACCAAAGACACAAGATCTGAGACACACAGGCCATTTTGGGGGAACATTGTATGGCCCTCCAGTCACAGGACACTCCGGATAGTCACAGACCTACTTGTGGGAAGGAGGTGTCTTTGTGGGTGTGGGTGTGAGTTTGTGGTTTTCTCTCATGTTCTGAAAGCATCACGGGAGTTCCAGGGTTTTCAATCATTCGAAGCCAGCGAGTTCCCTTAGCCGGGCCAGCTTCCTCCTGGGGAGGTGGGGCTGTGTGTGCTGTGGGGGAGTTATCTGGAGGGCGTAGGGCCAGCTTAGCTTCCTCCAATGGCAGAGAGGCTGAGTCAGCTGCAGGGGAATAACTTAGAGGGGGTTGGTGGTTGGGGGATGAGGGCAGGGTATAAGGAGGGGGATGAGAGTCCAGTAGAGTCAAATCTTGTGACTCAGGGAGAACAGAGGGTGGTGGAGGAGGAGAAGCAGAGGGTTTGAGAGATCATGGGGGAAGCAGTACGAGCAGGAAAAGGGACAAGGAAAGGCTTCACGCATGGAGGAGGAGACTTGCAGAGGTCCTGCAAAGTTAAGATACATGGCTGTTGATCAGGATGGCTATGTGTGCACAGCTGAAAGACAATATCTCTGACTTTTTAAATTAGTGGGAAGAAGAAAGATGCTTCTAGGGGCAATCCGACTTGAAAGGTGAAACATTCTGAGGCACAGACAGTCTGGCAAGTCTGGAGTTTTACTGAAAAAGAAAGATTCTGAGCCCTTAAGCGAACTTTGGTCCAGTGATCAAGGGTCAGGGACAGAGACATTGAAGTGCTCTTTCCCATATTGAAAGATACACAAACAGTGAATGCAACAACACACAACACAGACAAGACAAGACAATAAAGACAGGCAATGGACGTCCAAAACTGAGACCAGGACTGCATAGCAGGCAAAACCCTATGGGCTGGCAATACCGAATCTGAAACAAAAAATCACTGAGTCGAGGAGACAATTGTTCCTCGATTTCTCGAGTCCTCGGTGGCATCCCCCAATACCATTATTCATGCAGCAGAATGATTCCTAACCCAAATCGAACATGTTATCAACCCTAACCATATACTGTTACCTCAATCTAACTTTTCAGAAGAGCAGGGACAGAGTTGGTCTTACAATCCAGGAATGTAGGGGATCTTCCACCTGCTGAGAACCTCAAAGATCCATGCAAAAATGATCCCTGAAGAAGATGTAGGCAGCTTTGAAGGACCTGATTGAGCAAAAGTCATCTTCCATGGCGAACAACCTGGTCAGGATGAAGGGTTGTGTCTGAATCAGCCTATCTATCCTTAATGTAGAGAAGATGGACCAAATGAGACCTGTGTGGAGAGTTGTTCCCAGGTGCCTATGGTTGATATACCATTCTAACTTGTGAATGTGTCACAGGAACCAGGGGCAGCCTCCATCTCATGGGACCCTTGGAAGCAACTGTTAAGACAAAATGGTTGCCAAGGCAGTGAACTCATTCTGTTCCTGAAGGAAGTGACCTCACCTCACTTCCTTTGTGATGGAACTCTCTGATCTTGGGATCCAGGAAGCCAGTTAAACAGTGCCAGTCCTAGTCCCAGTCCCAGTGTTCTCACTTTTTGGATTTCCCTAGGACAGGGTCATTCTTTCTTGCTAACTACTGATGTTAGGATGTCGAAATGGCAGAAAAGCTCTGAAGAGGGGCCTTTCCTGAGAAAGAAGGTAGTGCCTCACCGCTGACTCCTGACAACTTCAGAAAGTTGGCCAAAGACACAAGATCTGAGACAGGACAGGCTATTTTGGAGGATCAGTGTATGGCCCTCCAGTCAGAGGACACTCCGAATAGTCACAGACCTACTTGTGGGAAGGAGGTGCCTTTGTGGGTTTGGGTATGAGTTTGGGGTTTTGTCTCATGTTCTGAGAATAGGTAGGAAAGGCGGTTTGTTTGGTTTGGAGTGAACTATTTCTAGTAAGTCTTTTGACAATGTGAGTGTTTCTATGTCTGTAATTCACTGTCCGTGGTTGTAGACATTAGAAAAGATAATGCATCAGTGGATGTGTCCTGTCTATGAGAAAGCTCCCCAGCATTCATTCTACCAAATTTAGGAATGGACTGCCGCTTGCCTTATGGATGGCCAACTCCTGCTATGTGTGCATCCAAAACCAAAATGGCTAAAAGAACAGTCATTGTGGATAGAGTCTCTTGACTTCCTCTGTAAGGTTCCTGATCTCAATTAAGTGAGAATAGAGATCCTTTGGGTCAAGTGAATTCTTTAAATCCTACAGAGGCTAGCTCATAGTTGCTTGGGTTTTCTCATGACATTAATTCACATAAAGAATCTAAAACGCACAGTCAGTAGGCCTCAAATTGGAGAAGCGGAGCAGTATTAATGGCAGGCCTATTTGATCACTCATGGTTCACAGGAAGCATGTCCAGGCCACCATGACTGTAGGCAAATGAGGGGCACGGGAGCTTATTTTGTACACTCCCTTGGGCTGCACCCCTCAAGGAAACCTCCAGCCAGAGGTTATGATGAGTGTCTATATATAAGAAGATGAGGGCAATGTGGGAGTTTTTTGGTTTTAATTGTGGTCATTTGTGTGGTGGTAGGAAGAGATGACTGGGTCCACCTGGGCTTGAACTCTGGTGTGATTCCCCATAAAGACTGAGTTCTGGAATTGACCTCAAAGAAGTATTGCCATGAATTGTGTTGGCATATTAGGAGGCCACACATAAGATTGGCCCTTGGAAACTGAGATCTACGCCCAGAGTGGCTTTCCACAGAGCACTGGGAATCTCAGCCAGGATATCACATGATTTTATTGTGAAAGATTTGACAGCCATAGTTGAGAGTCAAAACACACATGGACTTCACATTGTAGACCTCAATGGGCCTGGGTTCATGTGAACTTTTGGCCACTCTTTGTGAAGCCTCTCCTGTGATAGTCCTCCAGAGCTTTCATTGAAATTAGCTTCCTCACCATTTAATGGTTATTGAATTAATTGAAAAACTCAGTGCCTCCAACTTCATTCTTGAAATATGGCTCAATATATAACATGAACTTTTAGTAATTCCCATGACCAGGAGACACTGGAGAACCATTGGATATCCTGTTGCTGATCATGAGTGTACCAGACAGTGCCTTGATTGACTGGGTTTCACGAAAATTGTGAAGATCAGAGATGCCAGTTAGTTGGACCCTGCTGAGTAGTGGGCCTAGAACAAAGGTGGCCAGGTGTGAAATAAAACAGCTATGGTAGTTTCATGTGGATCTACCATTGGCTTCCAAATGACTTCGACTAACATTGTGCAGTCAGCAGACCCTTATATGTAAAGGCATCATGTTGTATGGATAGGTTTCAGGGCAATGTTCAGAATCAGGTTGCTTTGGTAAAGGGGGCAAGCTATGTTGGACAGAAGCCTGGTTGGTGCATAATCCTACAGACCCTGTCCCACCACACGTGACAAAACTCCATCCAGCACTGTGTCCTAGTTGAACTCCTTGTATTTCGTGAAGCAATTACCGAACTCCCAGTGCATCAGGAAGAAAAACCACGAAAATTGGAGGATGACCAAATGGCTTCACAGTCCACACGAGGAGACACTTAGACACCAGTGGCCACAGTTGACCTACAAAGAGAGAATTCAGCACTGCTGCCTCATGTTCATTGGAAAATAAGATACCATGACCTCCAGGTCACATAGATGTAGACACAGCTTTGATGGTCTCACTACAAAGGAAGCTAAATCTCCTGACAACGTATATTTCAAGTGCCCAACCTCAGAGGCATTTTCTCCAGAAGTCTTTCGGCCAGCAGAGCTCCATGTTTGTGGAGTGTTTACCATGTCACTTACTTTTGGAAACTCCTCTTCCACCTCTAAGGTTGTGAACTCCGGAGCATATTCAATTCCAGATATGTATTCACAGATTTTCTAACTCATCTCCTCTAAATGTGGTATTTGGGGCGAAGGTAATATCAAGGCATTGTTCTGGATGAGAGTGGGAAGATTTTTGTGTAGCACATATTTGCATACACATTGGATTCATTTTCCAATTTTCCATTCGAAATACTCAATCCCTGATACTATCCCATACCCTACTAGACTCTGACTACTAATCCTAACATGATGGAGAAAAATAACCCAAACAGAATAGAAATACAAGCAAATCAAAGAGTCGTATTGTATAGTTGAACTCGCCTTTTCTATTATATAGCGTAGGAGTTATAAATCTAGTCAATTTTTTGTTGAAAGAGTTCTCCATGTGTTTTTACACTTATTAAATATGTGAATTCCTGTCTCCCCCATTTCTCTGTATCCTATTCAGTACATGTATTTTTAAATGCACATATAGAATCATACCTTGTATCACACATATTTTCTTGTGAGGTGGCTGACTTGGCAGATACAAATTGTGAGAAGAGATCACTCCTCCTAAATGCTGTTGGAACTGAAAATTCAACCTATGGGTGGGCTTCCTAGTTGAACAACTTATACATAAATCCATGTTCAGTAAAATGAATGAATACTTTTGGATACGTGGATGATATATATTTCACGATTAATTTCGATTGGCATATATATTGCTAGTTTTTAATGTCTCTCTCTGTGTGTGTGTGTGTGTGTGTGTGTGTGTATACACACACACTGTCCAGATTTTACTAAATATGAAATATATGTGTCTTTTGGCCACTCTTTTGGAAGCCTTACCTGTGAGAGTTCTGTAGAGCTTTCATTGAAATGAGCTTCCTCAACATTTAATGGTTCCTGAATGAATTGTAACCCACAGTGCCTCCAACGTCATCCTTGAAAAATGGCTCAGTAAATACCATAAAATGTTTGAAATTCCCATGACCAGGTGTCACTGGAGAACCTTTGGAAGTCTTCTTGCTGATCATGAGTGTACCAGACAGTGCCTTGTTTGACTTGTTTTCTTAAAAATTGTGTAGAATAAAGATGCCAGTAAGTTGTAGCCTGCTGAGAAGTGGGCCCAGAGCTGTGGTGAGCAGGTGTATGATAAAACATCTGTGGTGGGGCCATGTGGTTCTGCCATTGACTTCCAAATGGATTTTGGCTGACATGGTGCAGCCAGCAGACCCTTATATGTAAAGGCATCTTGTTATATGGAGAGGTTTTAGGGCAATGATCAGAATCAGTTTGTTATGGACAAGGGGCCAAGCTATGTGGGATAGAAGGCTGGTTGGTGAATTCGTCTGCAGACCCTGACCCTCAACACATGACATAACTCCCTCCAGCACTGTTTCCCAGTTGAACTCTTTGTATTTCATGAAGCAAATACCAAAATACCAGTGCAGAAACAAGAAACATCACGAAAATTGTAGGAGGAACAATTGGCTTCACAGTCAAGAAAGGGAGACACCTAGCCCCCAGTGTCCACAGTTTACCAACAAAGAGAGAATACAGCACTGCTGCCTCATGTTCTTTGGATAATAAGAAACCAAGTCCTCCAGGTCACATAAATGCAGACCCATCTTTGATGGTATCACTACAAAGGAAGCTAAAGCTCCTGACAACAACATATATTTCAAGTGCCCAACCTCAGGGGCAGTTTCTCAAGAAGTCTTTAGGCCAACAAAGTTCCACGATTGTGGAGTGTTCATCCTGTCCCTTACTTTTGAAAACTCCTCTACAACCCCCAAGGTTGTGATCTCCTGAGCATTTTCTATTCCAGATATGTATTCACCGATTTACTAATTCTTCTCCTCTAACTGTGTCTTACTTGGGGTGAAGGTAATGTCAAGGCATTGTTCTGAATGAGAATGGGTAGATTTTTTGTAGCACATATTTGCATACACAATGGATTCATTTTCCTATTTTCCATTCGAATTACTGAAATCTGACACCAACCCATACCCTACTAGAGTCTGCCCACTAATCCTAATATGATGGAGAAAAATAACCCAAGCATAATAGAAATACAAGCAGTTCAGAGGAGGCATGGTGTATTGTTGGACTTGCCTTTTGCATGATAAAGTGTAGGTGTTATAAATCTGGTAAATTTTTAATTGAAATATTTCTCCATGTGTTTTGAAAGGTATCAAATATGTGAATTCCTGTCTCCCTTTATCTGTTGCCTATTTAGCACATGTATTTTTATATGCACATATAGAATCCTACCTGGTACCACACGTAAATTCTTGTGAGATGGCTGACGTGGCAGATAAAGATTGTGAGAAGAGATCACTCCTCCTAAACGCTGTTGGAACTGAGAAGTCAACCTATGGGTGAGCTTCCTAGTTGAACAACATTGTACATAAATCCATGTTCAGTAAAATAAATATTTTTGGATCTGTGTATGATATGTATTTCATGATGAATTTCGATTGTCATATATATTGCTGCTTTTTAATATCTCTGTGTGTGTTTTGTGAAAAATCTACACTCTCTAGATTTTTCAAAATATGAAATATATGTCTCTTATTATACACTCCCTAAATTCATTCATGTTCATGTATGTGGTTTTATAATCAAATTTTCACAAGATTATTTTCAGAAATATTCATCCACCTCAAGTACATATTTTTTTTCTAGTACTGAACACTCACTTCAGTGAAAGGTGCATACAAATCCTTATAGTTCTAAAGTAACTGACCCAGTTTAACATCAATGCAAGTAGATTCCTATGGGAAATGTTGTGTATTTTAATGTTCATTTTTATTCAACACTGGTACATTACTATTTCTTCAATTTA
This sequence comes from Callospermophilus lateralis, assembly GCF_048772815.1. Lineage (NCBI taxonomy): Eukaryota > Metazoa > Chordata > Mammalia > Rodentia > Sciuridae > Callospermophilus > Callospermophilus lateralis. The sequence goes on along the minus strand of NW_027512721.1, from coordinate 279,398 downwards.
TGGACAACTTAGAAAATAAATTTAATCCACATTTCACAAATTTAAAGGCATTTGGTACACTTTCAATCACTTCCTGCTTCAGATCACACGTATTCCTCTTTTTTTTTTTTTGACTGGTCTTTTCATGATACTTCTTCCTAACGCATTATATTTTATTTCCATAATTATTTTGAAGCAAAACTCACACACTCTTTATGATAAACCATAACACTAATATTACCATTAGATGTCTAATTGGTTGGAATGAATGATTGTATATCAATATAAGATTTCCTGTATATTTTCAGATATCAATTTATTCCAATTTCTAAAGTTGAAACCAGTTATATTATTTATTCACAGTATGGACTATTCATCCATTATCTCTATATTCATAGACACAGGGTACAACTTTTTTATTCCAAATACTAATTTATGAGTTTTCAGAATATAGCTCCCTTTAATGGTGGGAGAAATACTCATGTCACCAGATCTACATATATATTTTATCATAGTAATATTCTGGATAAAAAATTCAAAGGTCACACTTATGTTTGTACCAACGCCTAAATTGAATGTGAGTAAGAATTACTAAAAACATCAATGTCCAGGATGCCTAAGGCTCTCAAATGTCAATCCTATTGGTGAGGAGATATTTGTTTCATGCTAAGATTATATATTCAACCTCAACCCTGTTGAAAATGTCTAATCCTCTCACTCACTTTATACTTTGCCTTATTTCTTAATGTCACTATTGATATCTATTTTCCTACATATTTTGCCCAGTTCATCATAGTGACTGATTCTTCACATTTGCTGACATTTACATTCATTCTCTAACAAAAACCCTATTACTAAAAAAGTCTTGGTCCAACTCCTAGACTCACTCTTCTTCCAAAACTTACTATCTTCCTAATCCTCCCGACTACCACTTCTTGACTGGATGTTCTCTTCTACATTCAATCATCTGAGGTATAGTGTTTTATTCCATTCTATATCAATTTATCTCAGACCTCAGTGCAGAATGTAATTCAAAGCTAAGTTTCCCAATCAAGGGCCCAATACCTCTCAGCGCTTCAAATCTTACCTAGATTTCTGTTTTCATACTTATATTCACCTATATATTCTTATAAATATTGCAGGTTTCTAATACCATTATTCATCCAGCAGAATGATTCTTAATACAAATCGAACATGTTATTAATCCTAACTATACACAATTCCCTCAATCTCACTTTACAGAAGAGCAGGGACAGAGTTGATCTTACAATACAGGAATCTAGGGGACCTTCCAACTGCTGAGAACATCAAAGGTCCATGCAAAAATGATTCCTGGAGAAGATGTAGGCAGCAATAAAAGACCTGAGAGAGCAAAAGTATTCTTCCATGGCAAACAACCCAGTCAGGATGAAAGGATGTGTCTGAATCATCCTCTCTCTTCTTAATGTAGGGAAGATTGACAAAACTAGGCCTGTGCAGACAGGTGTTCCCAGTTGCCTATGGTTTTTAAACCATTATAACTTGTGAAAGTGTGACAGGAAGATGGGGCATCCTCCATCTTATGAGACCCTAGGAAGAAAATGTTAGGAAAAAGTGGTTGCCAAGGCAGTGACGTCATTCAGTTCCTGAAGGAAGTAACCTCACTTCACATCCTTGTTGATGGAACTCTCCGAATTTGGGTTCCAGGAAGCCAGGCACCCAGACCCAGTCCCAGCCCCAGTCCCAGTGATCCCAATTGTTTGGATTTACCAAGGACAGAATCAGTCTTTTGTGGTACCTACTTATGTGAGGATGGCCAAATGTCAGGAAAGTTCTGAAGGGGGGCCCTTTCGGAGAAAGCATGTAGAGGCTCACTGCTGGCTCCTGACAACTTCACAGAGTTGTCCAAGGAGACCAGATCTGAGACAGGACAGGCCATTTCTGGGGAACATAGTATGGTGCTCCAGTTAGAGGACACTCTGGATAGCTCCAAACGAACATGGGGAAGGAGGTGCCTTTGTGGGTGTGGGTGTGGGTTTGTGGTTTTTTCTCATGTCCTGAGAATAGTTAGAAAAGGTGGTTTGTTTGGTTTCTAGTGAACTGTTTCTAGTTAGTCCTTTGAAAAGGTGAGTGTTTCTATGTCTGTGTATCCCAGTGTGTCCGTAGTTGTAGACATTAAAAAAGGGAATGTCTCAGTGGGTGTGTCCTGTCAAGGAGAAAACTTCCCAACATTCATCCTGCCCAATTCATGAATGGACTGTGGCTTGCCTTATCACTGGGAAACACCTACTATCTTCCTACGTTCCTGTATTCTTCCTGAATTCTGGCCACTCTCCAGAATAGGCTCATGGTTTTGTGTCCAAGATATGGACCCCTTCCAAGCTCTGTGACATGGCCATGTTTTGGATACCTGAAGGGAATGGCAAGCATCTCAGAAAACTCAGATATCAATGTGACCAGTAAAGTCTCAGTGGAGAAACCCTGCTTTGGTCCTTTTGATTACCTATTGTTATGTTGCCCTGAATATCAGGAAAGTCTTTGCCTCAGGCCACCCCTTTGTGAAGCCAGAAGAAAACAGTTTTCACATGGAAATGAATGGGAATTACCTTTGTGTTTTACAATAATACCTTCAGAGTTTAGGCTCTCATGAACTTAAAAATACATTTAGATTGTATCTCAGTGTAGAAAGTATGATGGAACTGTAAATATCTTATTGAAAAGAAGTCCAATTATAGAACACAAATGACAGACATAAATCTCCAACATGTTTTACTTTTAAGCCTAGAATTACCATACAACCTTAGAACACCAGCTTGATACAATGCTCTTTTGAAGCTTCTACCTTACAGACTTGTATACCTGGAAGATATGAACACATTAACACCACAATTACATTGATGTTTTTGTATTAACCAAGTTTAGCTTTTTAAAGAAATAACATGGCACAATTTTGTAAAAACAGTACTAGTTTAACCAGCTTTTTAATTTTTTAAGATTACTTGCTCAAACCTTACACATATAACCAACTTACACAAAACTTTTTTATTATTAAACCTTTTAATTACTTAATCATATAGACTCTCTTATCAAGAAACACATTTTCCCTCTATTAAATCTATATCTAGAACCTTTTAGTTTCTCTTTTCAATTTGTTAACCTCTTTCTGTTCACATTTTGAAACAATACATGTAAATTTCTGAATTTAAGCAGATTATTTTATAGACATCAACATTATACTAGGGCGTTTTTGAACACCTAGAAAACTTATAGGCCTATTTTTAAAGACATCTTTATTTTTATCTTTTTACCCAATTTGAATTGAACCATTTGAATCACGTGAATCAAAGATATTTGAATCCATTTTTAAATTTCTCATGAGCGCTCCTCATCTATCAATTGTCATATCACTGCATTATATATTGACTTACACACATACAGGCATACCGACATACAACACATAACACAAATGTAACACATAACACAATAGTAAAGGCCTTGTAGCTTTTTCAGGTGAAATCTCCATTGCAATGTTTAAAAACTCCACAGTTGATCAAAAATAGATCTGATCCGAAAACATTTACTGATCTGCAGGATAAAGATTATGAGCTCAAAAAAAGAAAAAAAAAATACAGAATCTAAGAAAAAGCAAGAGTCCTAAAAAAGATGACTATTCAGTAATTAGTAAATACCATATAATGTACTTATTCGTTGAGTCTAGTTTGAGTTCAGGTAAACATAAACTTTTACTCCTTTTTATCTGTCTCTTCCTGATAGGATATCAACTTAAGTCCTGACTGAGGTCTCGAAAACTGGAAAGACGCGAATTTTGAGCAGAAACCTCATGCCTAAGGCATTATAGCTATGTCATAATTTCCAGGTTTGAATGTTGAAAATTATGATGCAAGTTCAAGATGTAATTCTCAAAATTTTATATCTTTAGATTTTTCTACACTAGAAAAATTTGCTCACACAAAACTGAAAATTGGATCATTTTTTGATAATATAAATGGCACCATCACAAAAAAGTTTCTATAAGATAATAACCCACTTTCTTTGTTCTGAAATTTCAAAAGTAGTATTAAGTTACATTAAATTGGCTGAAAAATTTTTTAAAAAACCACACACTGCCATGGGTATCCGAAATTAAGCTTTAAATATTTCCAAGATTGTTGCTAATTAATGCCATTTCAATAAGCCAGACGAACCTTTTAATTTAGCACCATTTTTTTTAAATCTTACACACTGAGGGGAACAGATACCATATCATAATTTATTTTCTTTGCCCAAGTTAATGCACTGGTATATCTAGTGGTATTTTCTCAGGCTACCTAGTTAAAAATTTAAACTCTTTAATATTTTTTTTAATCCTAAGTATTTAAGGTTTCTAGCATGAACTATCTGAAATCAAACTAAAGAATTGTTTAAACCCAACTTTATACTGTAAGATAGTCCAATGCTTTAGAAACCCATTTAGATACCAGATTGTTGCAATAATAAATCATCTTTTAGATACACATTCAGCCAAGATCATCCCCAAGAAACAATCTATAATATCAACATATTACTGCATTCATTCTCCCTTTTGTTAAGCAAACAGAGGTGGAGTAATCCTTAAAGTGCAGGTAAGGAATAAGGGAGTTCCCCACAGCAAAATGGCTCGGGCAGCTGCTGGGAGTCCCTTAGCCTCACTTTTTACTTACAGGATTAGTTCCTCTGGTTTGGTTTGACCCCAGGCACCAGGCATATTCTATATCTCCCAACTTTTCAGTAGTCAGCTCCCAAATAGTTCATTTTCTGCTTGCAGTTTTTTGAGTTCTAGGCTTCCCCAAGAGGGCAGAGTGGGGACTCCTTTAAAGTCCACTCTGGGGTGTCAAAATTTATGACTGAAGGTTTGGATCCCATCCCCAAATCCAATTAATGCCAATTTAATAATGAGGACAGGGTTTTGAGAAAAGTTTATGCGAGATATCAAAGTTCTTTGACCCCAGGCATTTCCCTCTGCAGTTGGCGTGCTCAACCCAACTATGGAAAGAAAAGAAAACAGTGCTTCCCTAATCTCGCTTAACAAAGGGGAGTAAAGTAATCAAAGTTCTTTAAAACACAGCTAAGAGAGGTGTAAAAGGTGAGAACAGAAAAGCTGGCGGTTCTATTGACTTTTGGTCCCTCACAGGAGAAGCATTAGGTTAAAATTTAGCTAAAGTTACTTCCACACATCTAAGGCAGGTTGGAACACGGGACTCTGCATCGGTCCACACAATGCCATCACATTTAACAGAAACACAGACAAAAAGACACACAAAGACCATCATGCAGCTCCCGTTTGTTCACAACCCTAAGATCTTCAAACTTGTGACTCAGTGAGAATGGAGGGAAGAGGGGGAGGTGCAGAAGGTTTGAGTGATAGGATCGTAGGCAAAGGGGTCAGGTTGGAGCCAGGGACCAGAAAAGGCTTCAAGGACAGAGGCATGAAATGGCTTTGGCCCGTAATGAGAGATACTCAAACAGAGACAACGACAATACAAACGTGACACAAACACGGACACACAGTTAACGTTTAACACGAGTTCAGAAGGAGAGATTAGAACCTAGTAACTGGCAAAACCTGATGGGTTAGACCACAAAGACAGACAGTGAATTCAACCTGAGAGACATAAGTAGCCAGCAAGACCTGTCAGGTTGGCAGCAGAGTCACCTAATTAGGACACATCCGTCCCTCCCCGAATCGTCCAAGGAGTCCCTTGCAAGGACGTGGTCTGTGGCTTCAGGACACGTCTGTCCACCACCGCCAGTGGGAACTTACGCTCTCTGCTGGCAGCCACTCTGCCAACAAAAACCGAAAACCGAAAAACCAAACCTGGTAGGGAAGATGGCCGCTGCGTACGGGGGTTGCTGAAATGCTGAGTGTGGTGCTCAGTGCAGTGGCTTTAATTGAGATTTCGTGCAGTTGGTTAGAGCTCCTTTTACCGTTAATCTGTAGTAGACCACTTGCCAAGCAGCAGGAAGAAAAAAGAGATGAAAAAAGAGACGCTTGGCTGCTCAAAGCCATGGGCGCTTTGCGCGCATCTGCTTCCTCTTTCGCTTCGCTCCAGGCAGAGAACCTGGTGTAATCAGCAGTGGATTGTAAGTACCTGATGCAAAGAAAGCTCAGTTACTTCCGCCCCCTTTTTTAAAATATTTTTATATACAGGGAGAGTTTATGGACTGGGATTGTTCGCTGGGCTGTGGTTTCTGTGCCGAAAATCCACTCCTCAGGAGCCACCATTTGCTTTCTGCTGGCTGTCTTGATGACTCTGTCTAAATTGTCCGGCTGCCGCATCTAGAGGTTGGAGCTGGGCTAAGGGCCGAGTCCTGTCCTCTGAAGGCTGGACCGTGGCCTCGAGCGCCTAGGTCGCCTGTTCGCCGCTGCACCTTCGGGCAGAGCCTGTCTCTGGGGTCATTCTGCATTCCCCTGCTAAGGGACCTGTGCTCTGGAGGAGGGGTCCGGAGAGCCATGGTGGCAGCTGCTTGGGCCCCAGGGGATGGGCACTGGGCTGAGGAGCAATGGAGGCCGCGGTGGTTCCGCTATAGTCACAGTCGAGTGCAGCACCCATGAGCGCGGCTAACGTGAGCATGGTCCAGAGGCAGAGGCAATGGCTGCAAGGATTCATTTCTAGAAATCTGGACTGGAAACAGAAGCAGTAGTGTTACAATCCCAAGAACTTGCTTATGCCAGGAAGCTGTAAGGGTAACATGAATATCATTGAGGAGATCTAACATGGTGGCAGGTGCAGAGAGATCAAGTCTCTGACATCTTCAAATGTGCGGGCATAGGGAGCCGTAAACTGTCTAAATGCTGTTTGCTCAGGATCACTAGGGAATGCTCAGCTGATGTGGATCTGGGGCGTACAATCTGGGCCCCTCAGAACACACACACCGAGTCCGGATATGCTGCATTCAACCTCCAGTTCGCCTGCTTCTCATAACTCAGCACTAAAGATCCCGCTGAAATAATTGGTCGGCCCTTCTGAATTTACAGAGGTAAAAGCCAACTGAGCCTTCATAGGCAGTGGCCAAAGGACTGAAATGGGGCTTGGGAAAGTCAGTCAGGACTCACCCGTTGCATTGGTCACCCGGCAAAGGGAAAGAACGGTCACCATTTGCACGAGATACCACCATGGCAGAGAACTGACATCACGAGTGGAGGAGATATCTTCATTGAAACCTTTGTGACAGGTGTTTAATCCCCTAGCCATCTCTCTCCACACAGTGGAGAAACCTTAAGAGCCCCTCCCAGCTCTTTCATAAGGGCCCCTCCTAGCTCTCCTGTGAGCTCCATAGCCAGACCGAGGGAATCAGGAGTGGCATTGGACTTGCGTTCAGGAGCTCTCGGCTACCGCTCCCACCAGTGCAGACAACTGAGGTCTCTTGCACCAGCTACCAGGGGCGTGGCTCCTGGAGGGCAAGCAAATTTGCTGAGGGTTCTCAGCCCCAAGCTCTACAAACTTAGGGGCTGAGGAAGGAAAACAGGGAGAGTGTGCCCAGGTATTCATGAAAACAGGGCTCCCAGGAGCAGCAGAACTGGCGTGTAGCCAGTATTGTGGTGAGCGGGGCCTGGTTTGAGGAAACACAAGAGAAGGCCCTAGGCACTCAGGATTGGAGACCCACCCAGTCTGGGACTTAGAGCTGCTGCACAGTTAATGGTTCCCACCTTTGAGAGGAGAAGCTTGGCCCAGTGGGCACAGCACCACCTACTTTAAGAGAAGTTAATCGAAATCTATGACTGCATTTATGTTTTTTTTTCTTTTTCTTTCATTTTTATTTTTTGTTGGTGTAGTTGTTCTTTAACTTATTTTATGTTTTCAATTTTTTTATTTTATTATTAGTAGTATTATTTCTTTAAATTTTAATTTTCATTTTTTTATTATCATTATTATTTTTTTTGATTTCTTCCTTTCTTTATTTTCAATTTTTTTTCTTTTGTTATTTCTGTAGGTGTTATAAGTACCACCTGGTATGGTCCTTTCCAGTGGGGTTCCAGGGATGACACCTGATGTCATCTTACGTAGACAAAGTCTCTTACTTGATATCGATGTGGAGTCCCCTTGTCCCCAGGTTGGTAGGCAGTGGCCAGCCGTTTTCACAGGTATCCCTGAGTTCTTTCAAGAGCTTTAAATCTGTCAAGCAAGGGGTGTGAAAGGGATCGTTAGGTCTTAGAGTTGGGGTTAGGTCCCTTCCTGGAGGAGGGGCACCATAGAGAATTTCATAGGGGGTGAGGTTACACAAAAAACAGAGTGAGTATTTCCTTCATGAAACAGTGCATAAGGCAGTAGCATAGTACAATCTTTTATTCCGGTCTCTAAGCTTAATTTTTTAAGGTATGTTTAATGGTTATATTCATTCTTTCCACCTGTCCTAAACTCTGGGGTATATAAGCACAATGTAACTTCCAATTAATCCCCAGGGTCCTGGCTAACCCCTTACTTATCTGGCCCACGAACGCTGGTCCAGTATCAGACCCTTTTAACTTAGGCAGGCCATATCTTGGAAAAATATCTTCTAGGATCTTCTTGACCAAAATTTGCGCTATTTCTTTTCTTTTCTTTTTTCTTTTATTTTGAGGGGAAGGCTTCAATCCATCCTTAAAATGTACCTACAAAGACTAGGAGATATTTAAGTCTATACCTTGCTGGCTTAATTTAAGTAAAGTTCACTTCCCAGAATTGTCCTGGTTTGGTACCTCGTAGGTGCTTTCCTGCAGGAAGCTTGGAAGGGTAAGCATTAACTAATTGATGGACCCGACAGGCTTTTGTTACCCATTCAGTTATTTCCTTCACTGTGAGTCGGTTAGTGGAAAACTCTGTTCTTGATCCTTCAGGAATGCCTGCAGATTCTTTGAACCATGGTGAGTGAGTTGATGTACATTTTCTACTGACATAGTTAGAGCCGTGACTCTTGGAATTTCTACTGAAGGATTTAGAAATTCCACTTGGGGGCCTTCAGGTTTAAAAGTTATTTTGGCCCAGAGCTTGGTGAGCAGATCTCTGCCCATCAATGGGGCCAGGCATTCTGGGATTACTAGGGAGAAATGATGGATTTTTCCTTTCCCCAAGTCAATGGTCCTCTTAGTTGTCCGAGTCCGATATTTACTGCCATTAGTTTTTTGAACTAGAGACCTTTTATTAGATAGAGCGCCTATTGTGGCTTTAAGGGCTGAGTATATTGCCCCTGTATCCAGTTTACTGGGGTCTCCTCCACTTCAAAAGTTTCCCTGAGCTTGGGGAAGGGATATGAGACCCGACTTTCTTAGTCATCCTCCAGAGTCAGAATGGCTGGCTGGCCTGGCTGTCACTTTCTAAGGCAATTTTGACCCAGTGTCCTTTTTCTTTAGAGTAGGCACATTGATCTGAGGCCAGGGGTGGCCTCTGTCGTGGGCCAACATATCCCTTCTTGTCTCCCTGTTTCTTAATTTCTGGCCTATTTGTTGTTTTGACCAGGACCTTAGTCAACACCTTAGTCTGCCTTTTGCTTCATTAACCTCACTTTGCTCCCTTCTCTTCCTCAGTTTCTCTCTTATAGTATATCTTCTCAGATTCTCTGACGAAATTTCTCAAAGTGATATCTTGTAATCAATTTAAGCTTTGTAAATTTGTTTTAATATCGATTGCAGTTTGCCCATCATGACAGATGCCTTCTGATTCTCTGCCTGAGGATCGAAAGGAATATATGTCCTATATGACTCCATAATTCTCTCTAGAAACATAGAGGGAGATTCATCTGGCCCTTGAATAATCTCTCTTACCTTGGCCAAATTAGTTGGTCACTAGCGGCTGTTTGGAGACCCAGTATTAGAGCCCAGCTATAAGTGGACAGAAGCTCCCTACTTTCAAAGGTGTTGGGGTCACAGTTGGGTCGGTTAAAGGGAAAGCCGGCTTTGATTATGTTGGGTAGTTGTGTCGGATGAACATCTGGTCCGAGGATATTTTTTTCTAGGTTCCTGGAGGATTCCCTTTTGTTCCTCTGTCTTGAAGAGAGTTCCTAGGAGTTGTTGGCAGTCTTCTGAAGTAGGCTGTTGTGAAAACATTAATGACTCAACCACACCTGAGAGCTGTGTTGGGTACTCGGAAAAGGGGGATTGTAATTTTTTAAGTTATATAGGTCTGGAGAGAGGCCAATACTGGTAGGCTTGCATTTTGACCCCATGGCCATCGATAACCATTGGCCTCTAGGGAAGGAGGGGGAGCATCCCGAGAGTTCCAGGGTTTTCAATCTTTTGCCACCAGCGCATTCCTTTAGCTGGGCCAGCTTCCTCCATGGGAGAAGGTGCTGTGTGTGCCACAGGGAAATTATCTGGAGGGCGCTGGGCCGGCTTAGCTTCCTGCAATGGACGAGAGGCTGAGTCAGCAGCAGGGGAATCACTTAGAGTGTGTTGGGGGCTGGGGAACCAGGGCAGGGGATAAGGAGGGAGAGGAGAGTCCAGTAGAGTCAAATCTGGTGACTCAGGGAGAACAGAGGGTGGAGGAGAAGAAGAAGAAGAGTGTTTGAGAGTTCCTGGGGGAAGAAGTTGCAGCAGGGGCAGCGGCAAGGATAGGCTTCACCAATGGAGGAGGAGCTTTGCAGAGGTCCTGCTGAGTTAAGATACATGGCTGTTGATCCAGATGGCTATGTGGCCCTGGCTAAAAGCCAATATCTCTGACTTTTTAAATTAGTGGGAAGTAGAAAGATCCTTCTAGGGGCCATTCAACTCCAAATGTTGGCCATTCTGAGGTACAGAGAATCTGCAACATCCGGCACTTTACTGAAAAAGAAAGATTCTGAGCCCTTAAGCGGACTTTGGTGCAGTGATCAAGGGTCAGGGAAAAAGGCATTGAAGTGCGCTGTCCCATAATGAAAGATACACAAACAGTGAAAGCAACGACACATGACACAGACAAGACAAGACAATAAAGACAGGCAATGGACGTCCAACACTGAGACCAGGACTGAGTTGCCAGCAAAACCCGATGGGCTGGCAATACCGAATCCGAATCAAAATATCACTGAGTCGAGGAGACTATTGTTCCTCAATTTCCGGAGTCCTCTGTGGTGTCCTCCAGAGACATGGCTTGAGTTCTGTAACACCACTGTCAGGCATCGTCAGAGAGAGCTCACACTCTTCATTGACAGTCAATTTGCCAAGCCCTAACCTGAAACCTGAAACCAGAAAGAGGCGCCTTACTTACCTGAGAGGGGTCCTTTGGGATCTCTCGTCCACAACTGCTCGATCTAGGTGGAACCTCCATATGTAAAGGTCGGGCTAGCGTCAGAAGAAGGGACAACCAAGAGACTTTATCATGCAACAGCAAAGGATTTACTGGGGGTCCAGCATGTTTGAGCTCAGAACTCACTTGAACAGAGCAGAGAGCCCTGAGAACAGCTTAAGTAGAGCTTATATACTTTCCTTGGAGAGGGCAGAGAGGGAAGTTTATTGATGAGTCTGGGCGACTGGGCGGTTTGCGTGCAACCAGGTGAGGGAGTACATTCTGCAGTTTGGCAGTAGGGAACGGCACATTCTGGGAACAAGATTAGCAAATATTCTCAAAATTTCAAAAGTGTTTTGTTAAGCATACAGAAAAACAGGAAGTGACAAGTACCTATTTTATTAAGCTTTCACTACTGACTATCCCTTTTTTACTGGATGTTCTCTTCTACATTCAATCATCCAAGGCACAAGGTCCTATGCCCCTGTATATGGATTTATCTGAGACAACTTTGCAGAAAGTAATTCAAAGATATGGATATCAATCACGGGCCCAATGCCCTTCTGGGCTTCAAATCTTATTTAGATTTTTGTTTTCATACATATATTTCACCTATGTTTTATATATATATATATATCATAGTATATATATTTCATCCACGATTTCACAAATTTACAGGCATTTGTTTCACGTTCAATCAATTCCTTCTTCAGAACACATGTATTCCTCCAGGTCTCTTGACTGGTCTTTTCATGAGACTTCTTGCCAAACACATTATTATTGATTTCCATAATCACTTTTGAAGCAAAACTCACACACTGTTCATGATAAACCATAACCCTAATATTACCATTAAATGTGGAACTGGTTGGAATGAATGATTGTATATCAATATAAGATTTTCTGTATATTTTCATGTATCAATTCAAAAAATTATTTAAAATTGGAACCAGTTATATTATTTATTCTCAGTATGGTCTATTCATGCATTATCTCTATATCCAAAGACACAGCGTACACCTATTGTACCCCCAATACTAATTTATACGTCTTCAAAATATTGCTCAAAGAAATGGTGGAAGAAATACTCATGTCACCTGATCTCCTTATACATTTTATCACAGTAATATTCTGGACACAAAAAGCAAAGTTTACACTTATGATTGTACCAGAGCTTTCATTGAAATGAGCTTCCTCACCATTTAATGGTTCCTGAATGAATTGTAAGCCACAATGGCTCCAACTTCAACCTTGTAAAATGGATAGATGAATACCATGAAATTTTTGAAATTCGCATGACGAGGTGGCAATGAAGAACATTTGGATGTCCTGTTGCTGATCATTATTATACCAGACAGTGCCTTGATTGATGGGTATAATGAAAATGGTGTAGAACTGAGATGCCGGTTAGTTGAAAACTGCAGAGTAGTTGGCCCAGAGCAGTGATTTGCAGGTGTGTGATAAAATATTTGTGGTGGTGCCATGTGGATCTGCCATTGACTTCCAAATGGCTTTTAGCTGATATGGTGCACCAAGCAGACCCTTATATGTAAAGGCGTCTTGTTATATGGAGAGGTTTCAGGGCAATGTTTAGACTCAGTTTGCTATCGTCAAGGGGGCAAGCATATGGGATAGAAGCATGGTTGGTGCGTTCTCCTGCAGACTCTGAACCACCACATGTCACAAAACTCCCTCCAACACTGTGTCCCAGTTGAACTCCTTGTCTTTCGTGAAGCAAATACCAATCTCCCAGTGCAGCAGCAAGAAACACCACGAAAATTGGAGGATGACCAAATGGCTTCACAGTCCACATGGGAGACACTTCGGCCCAGTGGCCTCAGTTTACCTACAAAGAGAGAATTCAGCACCGCTGCCTCATGATCATTGGAAAATAAGAAACCATGTTCTCCAGGTAACATAGATGCAGACCCAGTTTTGATGGTTTCATGACAAATGAAGATAAAGCTCCTGACAACAATTATATATTTATATACTTATAAATATATAATTTATATATATATATATATATATATATATATATATATATATATATATTTATATATATATATATACTCTCCAGATTTTCCAAAATATGAAATATATGTGTCTTATTATACACTCCGTAAATTCATTCTAGTTCGTGTATGTGGATTTATAATCAACATTTCACATTTCACAAGATTATTCTCAGAAATATTCAACCACCTGAAATACATATTTGTTTCCTAGTACTGAAAACTAACTTCAGTGAATGGTCCTTATATATCCTAATATTTCTATAGTAACTGACCAGGATTAACATCAATGCAGTTAGATTCCTATGGGACATGATATGTATTTTGAAGTTTGTTTTTATTCAACACTGGTACATTACTTTTTCTTCAGTTTATGGACATCATAGGATATATCCTTTCATCCACAAGTTCACAAATTTATAGGCATTTGGTTCACTTTCAATCACTTCCTCTTTCAGAAAACATGTATTCCTTTATGATTATTTAGTGGTCTTTTCACTAGACTTCTTTCTAAACATATTATTTTCGATTCTTTAATCATTTTTGAAGCAAAACTCACACACACTTCATGATAAACCGTAACCCTAATGTTACCATTAGAAGTACACAAAGTACACCTATTTGTACTCCCAATACTAATTGATACATGTTCAAAATATTGCTCCCAGAAATGGTGGAAGAAATACTCATGTCACCTGATCTACATATACATTTTATCACAGTGATATTCTGGACACAAAATGCAAAGATCATACTGATGATTGTAACAAAGCCTAAATGGAAAGTGAGCATGAATTACTAAAAACATCCATGTCCAGGTTACTTAATGCTCTCAAATGTCAATCCTATTGGTGACTACATGTTTGTTTCTTCCTTAGATTATATATTCAACCTCAACCCTGTGAAAATGTTTAATCCTATTACTCACTTTATAATTTGTCTGATTTCCTAATGTCTCTATTTATATCTGCTTTCCTACATATTTTCCCCAGTTCATCAATGTGACTGACTCTTCACATGTGCTGATATTTACATTCACTCTCTACCCGAAACCCTATTGCTGAAGAACTTTTGGTCCAGATCCTATATTCACTCTTCTTTCTAAACCTTCCGACTATCTTCCTAATCCTACCGACTCTCACATTTTGACTGGATGTTGTCTTCCACATTCAGTCATCCAAGGCACAAGATCCTATGCCATTGTATATCGATTTATCAGAGACATCTGTGCAGAACATAATTCAAAGCTAAGTATCCCAATCAAGGGCTCAATAGCCGTCCTGGCTTCAAATCTTACATACATTTCGGTTTTCATACTTACATTTCACCTGTATATTCTTTTAAATATTGCAGGTTCCAAATACCATTATTCATCCCCCAAATTATTTCTAACCCAAATCGAACCTGTTGTTAATCCTAAGCATACACTCTTCCCTCAATCTAACTACAGAAGAGCATGGACAGAGTTGGTCTTACAATAGAGGAATGTAGGTGATCTTCCACCTGCTGAGAACCTCAGAGTTCCATGCAGATATGATCCTTGGAAAAGTTGTAGGCAGCTATGAAGGACCTGAGAGAGCAAAACTTATTTTACATGGCAAACAACCTGGAGAGGATGAAAGGATGTGTCTGAATCAGCCTCTCTCTTCTTAATGTAGAGAAGATGGACCAAAGCAGGCCTGTGTGGAGAGAAGTTCCCCGTTGACTATGGTTGATATACCATTCTGACTTGTGAAAGTGTCACAGGAAGTAGGAGCACCCTCCATCTCATGGGACCATTTGAAGCAACTGTTAGAACAAAGTGGTTGCCAGGGCAGTGACCTCATTCATTTTTGAAGAAAGTGACTTCACCTCACTTACTTGGTGATGGAACTCTCTGAACTTGGGATCCAGGAAGCCAGGCACCCAGAGATAGTCCCAGTCGCTGTCCCAGTGGGATAACTTGTTTCGATTTACCAAGGACAGACAGTCTTTTTTGGTATCTACTGATGTGAAGATGGACAAATGCCAGGAGCGCTCTGTAGAGGGACCTTTCCTAAGAAAGCAGGTAGTCGCTCACAGTTGGTTCCTGACAACTTCACAGAGTTGGCCGAGGAGACCAGATCTGAGACAGGACAGGCCAATTCAGGGTAACATACTATGGTCGACCAGTCCGAGGACACTCTGGATAGTCAAAGACTTATTGGGGGTAGGAAGTGCCTTTGTGGTTGTTGGTGTAAGTTTGTGGTTTTTATTCATGTTCTCAGAATAGGTAGGAAAGACAGTTTGTTTGGTATGGAGTGGAGTACTTCTAGAAAGCCGTTTGACAAGGCTAGTGTCTGTGTATCCCACTGTGTCCGTGTTTGTAGACATGAGAAAAGAGAATGCATCAATGAATACGTCCTGTCTAGTAGAAAGCTTCCCAGCATTCATCCTACCCAATTTATGAGTGGATTGTAGCTTGACTTATGGATGAGCAACCCCTACTATCCTCCTATGTTCCTGTTTTCTTCCCGAATTCTGGCCACTATCCAGAATAGGCTCATGTTTTTGTGTCCAAGATATGTGCCACCTCCAAGCTCTGTGACATGGCCATGTACTGGATAGCAGAATGGAGTGGCGAGCATCGCAGAAAATGCAGATATCAATGTGACCAGGAAAGTCTCAGTGGAGAAACCCTGCTTTGGGCCTTTTGCTTACCTATTGTTCTGTTGCCCTGAGTGTAAGAAAGTTTCTTGCCTCAGGCCACCCCTTTTTGAAGCCTGAAGAAAACAGTTTTCAAATGGAAATTAATGGGCATCACCTGTAGCTCTTTGGTTAATTGCTTTGGAAAGGCATGTGTCTGAATAAGCCTCTTGTCCCTGTGTCAGGCTATGAGTTAAATTCTCAGCACCTGATGGATCTAAAGTACGTTCCCATGTGTGTATCGAAAACCGAAATGTAAAAATATCAGTCATTCTGGAAGAAGTCTCTTGCCTTTCTCTGTTAGGTTCCTGACCTCCATCAAGTGAGAATAGGGATCCTTTGTATAAAATGAGTTCTTCAAAGGCCTGCAGAGGGTAGACAATAGGTGCTTGTGTTTCCTCATTACTCCAAATCACATAAAGAATCTATACCTGACAGTCAGTAGGCCTCAAATTGGAGAATCAGAGCAGTATTAACGGCAGGCTTATTTGATCACTCCAGGTTCAGAGGAAAGGGGTCCAGTCCACCCTTACTTTAGGCAAAAGAGGGTCAAGGGAGCATATTTTGGACACTGTCTTGGGCTGCACCCATCATGTAAACCTTCAGCCAGAGGTTTTGATGAGTGTCTCAATGGAAGAAGATGTGGGCCATGTGGGAGTGTTTTGGTTTTAATTGTGGTTGGAAGAGATTACTTGGTCCACCTCAGCTGGAACTCTGGTGTGTTTCCCCTAAGAGACTGAGTTCTGGAACTGAACTCATACAAGTATTGCCATGAATTGCGTTGCGATTTTAGGAGGCCACGCATGAGAGTCGCCATTGGAAACTGAGATCTAGGCTCAGGGTGGCTTTCCACATAGCACTGGGAATCTCAGCCAGGATATCACATGATTTTTATCTGAAAGTCTTGGCAGACATAGTTGAGAGTCAAAACAATCATGGACCTCACTTTGTAGACCTCAATGGGCCTGGATTCACGTGACCATTTTGCCACTTTTTTGGATAACTTGCCTGTGAGAGTTCTCCAGAGCATTCATTGAAATGAGCTTCCTCACCATTGAATGGTTCCTAAAATAATTGGAACTCACAGTGCCTCCAATATCATCCTTGAAAAATGGCTAGATAAATACCATGACATTTTTGAAATTCCCTTGACCAGGTGGTACAGGAGAACCTTTGGATGTACTGTTGCTCATCCTGAGTGTACCAGACAATGCCTTGATTGACTGGGTTTCATGAAAATGGTGTAGAACAGAGATGCCAGTAAGTGGGAGCCTACTGAGTAGTTGACCAAGAGCAGTGGTGTGCAGTTTTGTGATAAAATTTCTGTCCTGGGGCCTTGTGGATCTGCTTTTGACTTCCAAATGGCTTGTGGCTGACATGGTGCATCCTGCAGACTCTTATATGTAAAGGCATCATTTTATAAGGAGAGGTTTAACCAAAATGTTCACAATCAGGTTATTATGGTCAAGGGGGCAAACTATGTGGGATAGAAGCCTGGTTGGTGCATTCTCCTGCAGATCCTGACCCACCATACCTGACAGAACTCCCTCCAGCTCTGAGTCCCAGTTGAGCTCCTTGTATTCCGTGAAGCAAATACCAAATTCCCAGTGCAGCCCCAAGAAACACCACGAAATGTGGAGGATGACCAAATGGACTCACAGTCAACATGTGGATACACTTAGCCCCCGTGCAACAATTTGCCTACAAATAGAGAATTCAGCACTGCTGCCTCATGTTCATTGGAAAATAAGAAAGCATATCCTCCAGGTCACAGAGAATCAGACCTAGCTTTGATGGTCTCACTAGAAAGGAAGCTAAAGCTCCTGACAACAACATATATTTCAAGTGCCCATCCTTAGAGGCAGTTTATCAAGAAGTCTTTAGGCAGGCAAAGGTCCATGTTTGTGGAGTGGTTTACCCTGTCCCTTACTTTTGGAAATTCCTCTACCATATCCAAGGTTGTGAACTCCTGATAATTTTCCATTGCAGATATGTATTCAAAGATTTTCTAATTCTTCTCCTCTAATTGTGTCTTACATGGGGCGAAGGTGATGTCTAGGCATTGTTCTGGATGAGAGTGGGAAGATTTTGTGTAGCACATATTTGCATACACATTGCATTCATTTTCCTATTTTTCATACGAAATACTGAATCCCTGACACTAACCCACACCCTTCTAGACTCTGAATACTAATCCTAATATGATGGAGGCAAATATCCCAAACACTAGAGAAATACAAGCAGTTCAGGGGAGGCATCATGTATAGTTGGACTGCCTTTTTGCATGATTTTTCGTAGGTGACACAAATCCAGTGAATTTTTAATTGAAATAGTTCTCCATTGAATTTTAAGTTCACTTATGTGTGAATTCCTGTCTCCATTTCTCTGGAGCCTATTCAGCACATGTATTTTTATATGCACAAATAGAATCCTACTTAGTATCACTCATACATTTTTGTGAAGTGGCTGACTTGGCAGAAAGAAATTCTGAGAAGAGATCACTCCTCCTAAATGCTTTTGGAACTGAAAATTCAACCTATGGGTGAGCTTCCTAGTTGAACAACATTATACATAAATCCATGTTCAGTAAAATGAATATATTTGAACCTGTGGATTATGTATATTTCATGATGAATTTTGTTTGGCATATATATTGCTACTTTTTAATGTGTCTGTGTGTGTTTTTTGTATATATATATATATACACTCTCCTGACTTTTCAAAATATGTAATATTTGTGTCATATATACACTCCCTAAATTCATTCATGTTAATTAATGTGGATTTATAATCAAATTTTCACAAGTTTATGCTCAGATATATTCATCCACCTGGAATATATTTTTGTTTCCTAGTACTGAAAACTAACTTTATTAAATGGTCCTTACAAATCCTATTGTTTCTACAGTAACTGACCCAGTTTAACATCAATGCAAGTAGATTACAATGGGACATGATGTGTATTTTGATGTTCATTTTAATTAAACACTGTTACATACTATTTCTTCGGTTTTTGCACATCATAGGATATATATATCATCCACAAGTTAGTAAATTTATAGGCTTTTGTTATACTTACAATCACTTCCTGCTTCAGAACACATGTATTCCTCTATGTTTCTTGACTCGTCTTTTCATGAGACTTCATTCCAAATACATTATTTTCCATTTCCATAATCACTTTTGAAGCAAAACTCACACACCCTTCATGATAAAACATAACCCTAATATTACCATTTTATGTATAACTCGATGGAATGAATGATTGTATATCAATATAAGATTTCTTATATATTTTCAGATATCAATTCAATCCATTATTTAAAGTTGAAACAGTTATATTATTTATTCACAGTATTGTCAATTCATGCATTACTTCTATATTCATAGACACAGGGTACAACTTTTGTACCCCCAATACTAATTTATACGTCTTCAAAATATTGCTCCCAAAATGTTAAAAGAAATACTCATGTCACCTGATCTACATATACATTTTATCCCAGTAATATTCAGATCACAAAATGCAAAGGTCACACTTATGATTGTACCAAAGCCTAAATGGAAAGCAATCCTGGATTACTAAAAACATTCATGTCCAGGTTGCCTATTGCTCTCAAATGTCAATGATATTGGTTAGTACATATTTGTTTCTTCCTAAGTTTATATATTGAAACTCAACACTGTTGATAATGTCTAATCCTATCACTCACTTTATACATTGCCTGATTTCATAATGTCTCTATTGATATCTGCTTTCCTACGTATTTTCTCCAGTTCATCCTATACTCACTCTTCGTCCTAATCCTACCAGCTATATTTCTAATCCTACCGACTATCCCTTTTTGAATGGATGTTCTCTTCAACATTCAATCATCCAAGTAAAGGTCAGGCGAGCGTTGCAGGAAGAGTCCACCAAGAGACTATCTCATGAAACAGCAAAGGGTTTATTGGGGGTCCAGCATGCTGGTACTCAGAGCTCACTTGAATAGAGTAGAGAGCCCTGAGAAAAGCTTAAGCAGAGCTTATATACTTTCCTTTGTGATGGCACGGAGGGAAGTTTATTGATGGGTCAGGGCAAGTGTGCAGTTTGCGTGCAACCGGGTGAGGGAGTACATTCTGCAGTTTGTCAGTTGGGGACAGCACATTATGGGAACAAGATTAGGAAACATTTCTCAAGAATTCAACAGTGTTTTGTTAAGCGTACAGAAAAAAAGGGAGTAACAAGTGCCTATTTTATTAACCTTTCATCCCCCAATTCTTCTTCTGGCTACTTTTAATCATAAAAGTGATCATTGCCGGGTGTCACATTCTATGTCTGCTAGTGGGGTATTACCATAAGTTCAACTTGTCCAATTTGAGCTTGGAGAAAAGAAATTACACGGTTTAGCAAACAGGATTTTATAGTTAGCAATAATATGAGGATTATTATTGGACTGGCCAGGGTTGATAAATTCATAGTTAACGAGGGGACTGTGTGAACCAAGACTCAAACCACCCTTTATGGGCCTCCCTCTCTCGTTGACACTCTTCAAGGCATTTTTTAATTTACTCATAGATTTTTTAACAACTCCACTATGGTCAGCATAAACACAACATTCTTCCATCGATGCAGAACAAAGGACCCCTTCTCTCATGAAGAGGAGGATCAACACTCGACTGTTCTGTAAAACAACTTCAGAGAGAGAGGTTAAAAATTCCTGAAAAGCTGTGATAGAGGTTTCTAATATCTTTAAGTTTTGGTGTATTGTTGCTTCTTATTGGGTCATTTGATGTGTCTCATGGACCAAGGCAGTAGTTCTTGTGCCCACCCCTGCAGCAACTCCTATTCCTAATAGGATGGCTAAAGTGAGGGATATATGTTCCCAGTGGAACCGGGTTTTATGGCCACCTATTTGATCTTCAAATGAGCCTGCATCATAAGAAAGCACTCTGGGAAACATCTGCACCATTACACAATTAATCCCAGCTGTTGTCCATTTGATGAAAACATAAACAATGTTTAAGTATATAGAATTATACTGTTTTAGGCACGGACAAGGCAAGGCACCTAAGCTAGTACCAAAGACAGGGAGACAGTCCTGTTTGTTGCAAACGGTTTCAGAGGGCATTACTTCTGTTGTAGTCAACTCATCCCCTGAAACCCAAGTTTCGGTAGTTTCAGAATTTTGTACCCAACATGTAAGGGAAGGGGCTCAGAAGTTCACAGTCTGCAGAAGTTCACAAAAGGCAGTTTTTTTCCTGCTTTTTCCTCTGTTCTGGGCAAGTTAACTTTTCAAGGACACCTGGGTGAGGGAGAGCTTTTTCTTCCCTTTATATTTTCCCCCTGCCAGCTGTTACCATGGAGCCCAGTTGGTAACATCTTTATCATAAAAATCTAGCCATCTCTGTGAAGCCCCAGCTCAAGGCCAGAGGCCTTGTTCACATATTTTGTGAAAAACTACTAATGAGGTGTCTAGCATAGGAGTGCTGATTGTTTTAGCCAGTGGCCAAGTAGAAGAGGGCAACACTAAAAGAGGAAGTTTATCTACTCTGAACTCTTTTATAGGGACTCTTTTGCTGAAAGCCCTAAAGTCAGCCATGGTGAAGACTTCTGGAGAAGGTCAGTTAAGATTTTTCTGAGGGCCTGGTACAGAGGGGGAAGACTGGGAAGGTGTGGCTGTGAGCAGCTCCATTGATCTGAATGAGGTAGGAGAGATGTAAAAGAATAATGGGAAAGGGGTCTGGGATTTTCCTAGAAACAAAAAGTTGAGCAGTAGAACAGGTAGAGCAAAGGGGAAGACGGGAGTTAGTATCCCTAAAAAACTGTGAGGGACTTTAAATTCTTAGTAACCTGTTTTCAGTGATGACAAAGAAATTTTAAAGGCCATTTTCATTTCATTTTGGATAGGGGTCTAAGGGCTCTCCTCAGCTGATTTGAGCTTTGGGTTAACTGGTAAGAGGACCTGCTGGGACCCGGTGCGGGCTCTGACAGGAGAAGAGATTAGTGAGTGGGTGGAGGGGTACCTATGTACCTGCTACCTCAGCAAGAGAGTAATGGTCTGAGAATTGGCGGAGGTTTGGGTTTTTGATCTAGAAATTGGAGGGGAGAAATCATGTTGCTGAGGTGGGAGTGACCGCTGCAGGTCTGGAGCAGAAGGTTGTGTGTGAGGATCTATTGGAGAAGCATAGTTCAGGATGTGAGCAAAGGAGGGAAAAGGCCTCCACATAGGGGAATCACCTTTCACCTTTTTGATCATTTGCAGAAGTTAAAAAGGTCATGCAGATTTGAGGATCAAGAGACCCCTCTGTGGGCCATCGGTTTTGGTTATCTAATTGGTAATATGGCCAATGCTTTGTACAGAAATTGATTAGGAGTTTGGGTTCCATCAGGCACTTCCTGTATGCTCACATCCCCATGACTTACAGAAGAAGTCGGCTATCCCCCAACACAGCCGTGAGTTTTGTTTCTTTGATAGACCGCCGGGCAAACAGTAATCTAGGCAAGCCAACCTGCATCTGGCTCACGTGTCGCTACATCCATAATGATTGTTTCCATTATCTATTGTGTAGAAGGGATTGAATGGAATTTTAGTGGGATCCTCTTCATCAGGGATATCCCAATAGGAAAGACCTATACCCAGCTGACAAATATCTGGGGGGAGAGATGGCCACCAGGTCCCTAAATGGGCTGTATGCAAGATAGACCATACTTCTTTTCCAGTAGGATTGTGATCAGCCATCGCTGCTGAACGGGCTGATGAGGGTTAGTACTACTGGTGGTGAAGGGGAGAGTCTATAGCCTTATCCACATGGCGAATACACAATTTGAAAGTGTTACCAGTCTTTTCCAGTTTCCAGTCAGAGTCTGGACAGGCCGCAGGCTTGAGATGAGAGATATGGATACAGAAAGAGATTCTGTCTACCTTTACTGCTGTAGGTGTTATAAGTACCACCTGCTATGGTTCTTTCCAGCGGGGTTCCAGGGATGACACCTGATGTCATGTTACCTAGACGAAGTCTCTTACTTGATATCGATGTGCAGTTCCCTCGTCCCCAGTTTGGTAGGCAGTGGCCATCTGTTTTCGCAGGTATCCCTGAGTTCTTTTAAGAACTTTAAGTCTTTCAAGCAAGGGGGTGTGGAAGGGATCGTTAGGTCTTAGAGTTGGGGTTAGGTCCCGTCCTGGAGGAGAGGCACCATAGAGAATTTCATAGGGGGTGAGGTTACACAAAGAAACAGAGGGAGTATTTCTTGCATTAAACAGTGCATAAGGCAGGAGCATAGTCCAATCTTTTATGCCGGTCTCTAAGCTTAATTTTGTTATGGTCTCTTTAATGGTTCTATTCATTCTTTCTACCTGTCCTGAACTCGGTGGTCTATAAGCACAATGTAACTTCCAATTAATCCCCAGGGTCCTGGCAAACCCCTGACTTACCTGAGCCACAAACGCCGGTGCATTATCAGACCCTATTACTTTAGGGAGTCCGTTTCTTGAAAAAATATCTTCCAGGATCATTTGACCACCATTTGTGTTGTTTCTTTTTTTTTTTTCTTTTTTTTTCCTGGGGAGGGCTTCAATCCATCCTGAAAATGTATCTACAAAGACTAGGAGATATTTCAGTCCATCCCTTGCTGGCTTAATTTTAGTTAAGTCCACTTCGCAGAATTGTCCTGGTCTGGCTCCTCGTAGGTGCTTTCCTGCAGGAAGCTTGGAAGGGTAAGCATTAACCAATTGAGGGACCCGAAAGGCTTTTGTAACCCGTTTAGTTATTTTCTTTCACTGTGAGTCGGTTAGTGGAAAACTCTGTTCTTGATCCTTCAGGAATGAATGCAATTTCTTTGAACCAAGGTGAGTGAGTTGATGAACATTTTCTACTGTCATATTTAGAGCCGTGACTATAGGAGTTTTTACTGAAGGATTTAGAAATTCCAATTGGGGGCCTTCAGGGTTAAAAGTTATTTTGGCCCGGAGCTTGGTGAGCAGATCTCTGCCCATCAATGGGGCAGGGCATCCTTGGATTACTAAAAAGGAGTGATGGATATTTTTTCCCCCTGGTCCATGGTCCTCTTAGTTGTCCAATCTCGATATTTACTGTAATTAGCCCCTTGAATTAGAGACCTTTTATTTGAAAGAGAGCCCAATGGGGCCTTAAGGGCTGAGTATATTGCCCCTTTATCTACTTCATAGTTTACTGGGGTACCCTCTACTTCAAAAGTTACCCTGACCTCTGTGAGGAGATCTGAACCCCGACGTTCTTAGTCATCCTCCAGAGTCAGAATGGCTGGCTGGCATGGCTGTCTCTTTCTAGGGCCCTCTTTGACCCAGAGTCCATTTTCTTTACAGTAGGCACATGGATCTGAGGCAAGGGGTGGCCTGTAGTGTGGGCCCAGGTATTCCTTCCTGTCTCCATGTTTCTTATTTCTGGCCTATTTGTTTTTGAGACCAAGACCTTAGTCAATGCCTTAGTCTGTCTTTTTCTTTTATCCTCCCTTTGCTCCCTACTCTTCCTCAGTTTCTACCTTATAGTATACCTTCTTGGCTTCTCAGACTAAATCTCTCAAAGTCATATCTTGTAATCCATCTAAGCATTGTAACTTTCTTTTAATATCCAGGGCAGCTTGGCCAATAAAGGCCATCATGCGTATGCATTTTGATCTTCTGCCTGAGGATTGAAAGGAGTATATCTCCTATATGCCTCCATAATTCTCTCTAGACACATAGAGGGGGAATCATCAGGACCTTGAATAATCTCTCTTACCTTGGCCAAATTTGTTGGTCACCTAGCGGCCACTAAAATACCCGCAATTAGAACCCGGTGATAAGTGGACAAATGCTCCCTACCTTCAAAGGTGTTGGGGGCCCAGTTGGGTTGGTTCAAGGGAAAGCCGTGTTGAATATTTTGGGAAGTTGTGTCGGTCACCCATCTGGTCCGAGAATATTTTTTCTAGCTTCCAGGAGGATTCTCTTTTGTTCCTCTGTCATGAAGAGAGTCCCTAGGTGTTGTTGGCAGTCATCCCAATTAGGCTGGTGTGAAAACATCAATGACTCAACCACACCTGATAGCCGGGTGGGGTCCTCGGTAAAAGGGGGATTGTTATTTTTCCAGTTATATAGGTCTGAAGAGGAGAAAGGCCAATATTGATAGTCTTGCATTTTTCCCCCAAGGACGTCGACAGTCACTGGCCTGTAGGGATAGAGGGGGAGCATCACGGGAGTTCCAGCATTTTCAAATATTCACCGCCGCCGAGTTCCTTTAGCTGGACCAGTTTCCTCCAGCGGAGGAGGGGCTGTGTGTGCAGCGGGCGAGTTATCTGGCGGGCGCTGGGCTGGCTTAGCTTCCTCCAATGGTGGAGAGGCTGAGTCAGCAGCAGAGGAATCACTTAGAGGGTGTTGGGAGTTGGGGGATGTGGGCAGGAGATAAGGAGGGGGAGGAGAGTCCAGTAGAGTGAAATCTTTGACTCAGGGAGAACACAGGGTGGAGGAGGAGGAGGAGCAGAGGGTTTGAGAGATCATGGGGGAAGGAGTAGGAGCAGGGGCAGGGGCAAGGAAAGGCCTCACTCATGGAGGAGGAGATTTGCAGAGGTCCTTCCAAGTAAAGATATATGGCTGTTGATCTAGATGGCTATGTTTCCCTGGCTGAAAGACAATATCTCTTACTTTTTAAATTAGTGGGAAGTAGAAAGATCCTTCTAGGGGCCATCCGAATCTAAAGGTGGGCCATTCTGAGTCACAGAGAGTCTGCTAGGTCCAGGGTTTTACTGAAAAAGAAAGACTCTGAGCCCTTAAGTGTACTTTGGTCCAGTGATCAAGGGTCAGGGACAGAGGCATTGAAGTGCTCTGTCCCATAATGAAAGATACACAAACAGTAAAAGCAACGACACACGACACAGACAAGACAAAAAAATAAAGACACGCAATGGACGTCCAACACTGAGACCAGGACTGAGTAGCCGGCAAAACCCGATGGGCTGGCAATACCGAATCTGAAACTAAATATCACTGATTCGAAGAGACTATTGTTCCTCGATTCCAGAATCCTCAGCGGCGTCCCCCAGGTACGTGGCCTGTGGCTCTGTGACACATCTGTCAGCCACCATTGGAGAGAGCTCACACTCTTCATTGACAGCCATTTTGCCAAGCCATAACCTGAAACCTGAAACCAGAAAGAGACACCTTACATACCCCAAGAGAAGCCTGTTGGGGTCTCTCATCCGCCGCTGCCGGATCTCGGTGGAACATCCATATGTAAAGGTCGGGTGAGTGTCACGGGAAGAGACCACCAAGAGACTGTCTCATGCAAAAGCAAAGGGTTTATTGGGGGTCCAGCATGCTGGGGCTCAGAGCTCACTTGAATAGAGCAGAGAGCCCTGAGAACAGCTTAAGCAGAGCTTATATATTTTAATTGGAGAGGGCAGGGAGGGAAGTTTATTGATGGGTCCGGGTGAGTGAGATGTTTGCGTGCAAACGAGCCAGGGAGTACATTCTGCAGTTTGGCAGTTGGGGTCAGCACATTCAGGAAACAAGATTAGGAAACAGTTCTCAAGATTTCAACAGTGTTTTATTAAGCATACAGGATAACAGGGAGTGACAAGTACCTATTTTGTTAAACACTCACTACCGAATATACTTTACCAGATTTCCTAATGTCTCTATTGATATCTGATATATTTCCTACATATTTTCAACAGTTCATCATTGTGACTGACTCTTCACATGTGTGGACATTTACATTCACTCTATACAAAAAACCCTATAGCTAAATAACTTTTGGTCCAAATACTATACTCACTCTCCTTTCTAAACCTACCGACTATCTTTCTAATCCTACCGAGTATCCCTTTTTAACTGAAAGTTCTTTTTGACAATCAATCATCCAAGGTACAAGGTCCTATGCAATTGTATATCGATTTATCTTAGACATCAGTGCAGAAAATAAAACAAAGCTAAGTTTCACAATCAAGGGCCCAATGCCCTTCTGGGCTTCAAATCTTACCTCGATTTCTCTTTTCATACTTATATTTTACCTATATATTCTTGTAAATATTGCAGGTTCCCAATACAATTATACATCCAGCAGAATGATTCCTAATCCAAATCAAACCTGTTATTAACCGTAACCATACACTGTTCCCACAATCTAAATTTACAGAAGAGCAGAGACAGAGTTGGTCTTACAATACAGGAATGTAGGGGATGTTCTAACTGCCGAGAAACTCAAAGATCCATGCAAAAATGATCCCTGAAGAAGTAGTGGCTAACTGGGTAACTATGAAGGAACTGAGAGAGCAAAAGTCATCTTCCATTGCAAACAACCTGGTCAGGATGAAGGGATGTGTCTGAATCAGCCACTCTCTTCTTAATGTAGAGAAGAAGGACCAAACCAGGCCTGTGTGGAGAGCTGTTTCCAGTTGCCTATGGTTGATATACCATTCTAACTTGTGAAAGTGTCACAGGAAGTAGGGGTAGCCTCCATTTCATGGTACCCTTGGAAGCAACTGTTAGGACAACATGGTTGCCAAGGCAGTGACCTCATTCAGTTCTTGATGGAAGTGACCTCACCTCACATCCTTGGTGATGAAAATCTCTGAACTTGGGATTCAGGAAGCCAGGCACCCAAATCCAGTCCCAGTCCCTGTCCCTGTGTTCTCACTTCTTTGGATTTACCAAGGACAGAGTCAGTCTTTCTTATTACCTACTGATGTGTGCATGGCCAAATGCCAGGAAAGCTCTGAAGAGTGGCCTTTCCTGAGAAAGCATGTATTGGCTCACTGTTGACTCCTGACAACTTCATGGAGTTCACCAAGGAAACCAGATCTGAGAAAGGACAGGCCATTTTGGGAAAACATTGTATGGCCCACCAGTCAGAGGACACACTGGATAGTCAGAAACCTACTTGGGGAAAAGAGGTGCCTTTGTGGGTGTGGGTGTGTGTTTGTGGTTTTGTCTCATGTTCTGAGAATAGGTAGGAAAGGTGGTTTGTGTGGTTTGGAGTGAACTGTTTCTAATAAGTGATTTGACAAGGTGACTGTTTCTATTTCTGTGTATCCCAATGTGTCCGTGGTTGTAGACATTAGAAAAGAGAATGCATCAATGGATGTGTCCTGTCTAGTAGAAAGCGTTCCAGCATTCATCCTGCCAAATTTATGAATGCAATGCAGCTTGCCGTATCAATGGGCAACACCTGCTATATTCCTAAGTTGCTGTTTTCTTCCTGAATACTGGCCACTCTCCAGAATAGGCTCATGGTTGTGTGTCCAAGATATGTACTACGTCCAAGCTCTGTGACATGGCCATGTACTGGATAGCTGAAGGAATGGCAAGCATCTCAGAAAACTCAGATATCAGTGTGACCAGTAAGTTTCAGTGGAGAAACCCTGCTTTGGGCCTTTTTCTTACCTTTTGTTCTCTTCCCATGTATGTCAGCAAAGTCTTTGCCTCAGACCACAGCTTTGTGAAGCCTGAAGAAAACATTTTTTAAATAGAAATTAATGGGCCTCACCTGTGGCTTTTTGCTTAATTGCATTGGAAAGGGATGTGTCTGAATCAGCCTCTTGGTGCTGTTTGAGGCTGTGGCTTAGATTCTCAGCACCTGATATATCTAAAGAAAGATCCCATGTGTGCATCCAAAACCAAAATGGGCAAAAGAGTAGTCATTGTGGATGAAGTCTTTTGCCTTCCTCTGTAAGGCTCCTGACCTCCATCAAGTGAGAATAGGGATCCTTTGTTTCAAATTAGTTCTTCAAATCCCTGCAGAGGCTAGCCCATAGGTGCTTGGGTTTTCTCATGACTCCAATTCACATAAAAAACCTAAACCCCAGAGTCTGTAGTCCTCAATTTGGAGAAGCAGAGCAGTATTAACAGCAGGTCTTTTGTTCACTCCTGGATTACAAGAAGGATGTCCAGGGCACCCTGACTTTAGGCAAATGAGGGGCAAGGGAGCTTATTTTGGACACTGCCTTGGCCTGCGTCCTTCATGGAAAACTCCAGCCAGAGATAAAAATGAGTGTCTAGATGGAATAAGATGAGGGTCATGTTGGAGTGTTTTGGTTTTAAATGTGGTCATTTGTGTGGGTGTTGGAAGAGATGTGTGGGTCAATATAGGCTTGAACTCTGGTGTGATTCCCCTTAGAGACTGAGTTCTGGAACTGACCTCAGAGAAGTACTGCCATGAATTTTGTTGCAATTTTAGGAGACCACACATGAGAGTCGCCCTTGGAAACTGAGATATAGGCCCAGGATGGCTTTCCACAGAGCACTGGAAATCTCAGCCAGCATATCACATGATTTTATTCTGAAAGACTTGGCAGCCATAGTTTAGAGTCAAAACACACATACACCTCACATTGTAGAACTCAATAGGCCTGGCTTCTTGTGACCTTTTGGCCACTCTTTGGGAAGCCTTGCCTGTGAGAGTTCTTCAGATGTTTCATTGAAATGAGCTTACTCAGCATTTCATGTTTCCTGAATGAATTGAAACCCACAGTGCCTCCAACTTCAACCTTGAAAAGTGGATACATAAATATCATAAATTTTTTAAATTCCCATGACCAGTTGGCACTGGAGAAACTTTGGATGTCCTGTTGCTGATCATGAGCATACCAGACAGTGTCTTGATTGACTGGGTTTGGTGAAAATTATGTAGCACAGAGATGCCAGTAAGTTGGAGCCTGCTGAGTAGTGGCCCTAGAGTAGTGGTGTGCAGGTGTGTGATAAAACATCTGTGTTGTGGCTATGTGAATCTGCCATTGCCTACCAAATTGCCTGTGAGTGACATGGTGCAGGTAACAGACGCTTGTA
This sequence comes from Callospermophilus lateralis, assembly GCF_048772815.1. NCBI lineage: Eukaryota > Metazoa > Chordata > Mammalia > Rodentia > Sciuridae > Callospermophilus > Callospermophilus lateralis. The sequence goes on along the minus strand of NW_027512721.1, from coordinate 249,767 downwards.
TGAAAAGGCATCTTGTTATATGGAGAGGTTTCAGGGCAATGTTCAGAATAAGTTTGATATGGTCAAGGGGCAAAGCATTGTGGGATATAAGCCTGGTTAGTGCATTCTCCTGCAGACCCTGACCCACAACACGTGACAGAACTCCCTCCAGCACTTTGTCCCAGTTCAACTCCTTTTATTTCATGGAGCAAATACCAAACTCCTAGTGCAACAACAAGAAACACCACGAAAAGTATAGGATGACCAAGAGGCTTCACAGTCCAAATGGGGAGACACTTAGGCCCCAGCTGCCACAGTTTACCAACGAAGAGAGAATTCAACACTGCTGCCTCATGTTCATTGGTAAATATGAAACCATGTCCTCCAGGTCACGTAGATGCAGATCTAGCTTTGATGGTCTCACTACAAAGGAAACTAAAGCTCCTGAAATCAACGTATATTTCAAGTGCCCAACCTCAGAGGCATTTTCTGCAGAAGTCTTTAGGCCAGCAGAGCTCCATGTTTGTGGAGTGTTTACACTGTCCCTTACTTTTGGAAACTCATCTACCAACTCCAAGGTTTTGAACTCCTGAGCATATTCCATTCCAGATATGTATTCACAGATTTTCTATCTCTTCTCCTCTAATTGTGTCTTTCTTGGGGTGAAGGTAATGTCAATGCATGGCTCTGAATGAGAGTGGGAAGATTTTTGTGTGGAACATATTTCCATAAACATTGGATACATTTTTTATTTTCCATTAAAAATACTGAATTCCTGATACTAACCCAAAACCTACTAGATTCTGACTACTAATCCTAATATGATGGAGAAAAATAAACCAAGCTGAATAGAAATACAAGCAGTTCAGAGGGGGCATGGTGTATAGTTGAACTTGCCTTTTGCATGATAAAGGGTAGGTGTTATAAATGTACTTAATTTTTAATTGAAATAGATCTCCATGTGTTTTTAAAGTTAACAAATATGTGAATTCCTGTCTCCCTTTCTCTGTAGCCTATTCAGCACATGTATTTTTATATGCACATATAGAATCCTACCTGGCATCACACGTATACTATTGTGAGATGGCTGACTTGGCAGATACAAATTGTGAGAAGAGAAAACTCCTCCTAAACGCTGTTGGAACTGAAAATTCAACCAATGTTTTAACTTCCTAGTAATACAGTATTATTCATATCCATGTTGAGTAAAATAAATATTTTTGCATCTGTGGACGATATATATTTCATGATGAATTTCGTTTGGCACATATATTGATACTTTTCAATGCCTGTGTTTGCGTTTTGTATATATATATATATATATATATATATATATATATATATATATATATTCTCCAAATTTCTCAAAATATTTTATATATGTGTCTTATATACACTCCCTAAATTCATTCATATTCATTTATGTGGATTTATAATCAACTTTTCACTAGATTATTCTCAGAAATATTCATCCACCTGAAATTTATATTATCTTCCTAGTACTGAAAACTAACTTCAGTGAATGGTGCATACAAATCCTAATAATGCTACATTACCTGACCCAGATTAACATCAGTGCAAGTAGATTCCTATGGGACATGATGTGTCTTTTGATGTTCATTTTTATTCAACACTGGTGCATTACTATTTCTTCAGGATTGCAGATGAGAGGATATATATTTCATCCACAAGTTCACAAATTTATAGGCATTTGTTTCACTTTCAATCACTTCCTGATTCAGAACACATGTATTCCTTCATGATTCTTGACTGGTCTTTTCATGAGATTTTGTTTCAAACACCTTATTTTGATTTCCATAATCGGTATTGAAGCAAAACACACACACTCTTCATGATAAACCATAACTCAAATATTACCATTAGATGAATATCTGGTTAGAATGAATGTTTGTATATCAATATAAGATTTCCTGTTTATTTTCAGATATCAATTCAAACCGTTATTTAAAGTTGGAACCAGTTATATTATTTATTCACAGTATGTTCTATTCATGCATTATCTCTATATTCATATACACATGGTCCACCTATTTGTACTCCCACTAATTTATTCATCTTCAAAATATTGCTCCCAGAAGTGTTGGAAGAAATACTCATGTCACCTGATCTACATATACATTTTATCACAGTAATATTCTGGACAAAATGTGCAAAGGTCACACTTATGATTGTACCAAAGCCTAAATGGAAAGTGAATATGGATTGATAAAAACATCCATTTCCAGGTTGCCTAATGCTCTCAAATGTCAATGCTATTGGTGACTACATATTTGTTTCTTCCTAAGATTATATATTGAAACTCAACCCGGTTGAAAATGAATAATCCTATCACTCACTTTATACTTTGCCTGATTTTGTAATGTCGCTATTGATATCTGCTTTCCTATATATTTTTCCCAGGTCATAATTCGACTGACTCTTCACATGTGTTGACATTTACCTTCATTCTCTACCCGAAACCCTATTGCTAAAGAACATTTGGTCCAAATTCTAAACTCACTCTTCTTCCTAATCCTACCGACTATCATCCTAATCCTGTAGACTATCGTTTTTGACTGGATGTTATCTTCTACATTCAATCAACCAAGGTACAAGGTCCTATGCCATTGTATATCGATTTATCTGAGACATCTATGAGGAACATAATTCAATGCTAAGTATCACAATCAATGGCCCAATGCCCTTCTGGGCTTCAAATCTTAAATAGATTTCTGTTTTCATACATATATTTCACCTCTATATTCTTATAAATATCGCAGGTTCCCAATACCATTATTCATCCAGCAGAATGATTCCTAACCCAAATCTATCATGTTATTAACTCTAACCCTACACTGTTCCCTCAATCTAACTTTACTGAAGCACAGGGACAGAGTTGGTCTTATAATACAGGAAAGTAGGGGATCTTCCACCTGCTGAGAACCTCAAAGATCCGTTCAGAAATTATATCTGGAGAAGATGTAGGCAGCTATGAAGGACCTGAAAGAGCAAAAGTCATCTTCAATAGCAAACAACCCTGTCAGGATCAAGGGTTGTGTCTGAATCAGCCTCTCTCTTCTTATTGTAGAGAAGATGGACCAAACCAGACATTTGTGGAGAGTTGTTCCTGGGTTCCTAATGTTGATATACCATTCTAACTTGTGAAAGTGTCACAGGAAGTAGAGGCAGCCTCCATCTAATGATACCCTTTGAAGCAACTCTTAGGACAAAGTCATTGAAAAGGCAGTGACCTCATTCAGTTCCTGAAGGAAGTGACCTACCTCACTTCCTTGGTAATGGAACTCTCTGAACTTGGGATTTAGGAAGCCAGGCACACAAAGGCAGTCCCACTCCCAACACAGTGGTCTCCCTTGTTTGGATTTACCAAGGACAGAATCTGTTTTTCTTATTACCTACTGATGTGAGGATGGCCAAATGCCAGGAAAGCTCTGAAGAGAGGCCATTCCTGAGAAAGTAGGTAGTGGCTCACCGCTGGCTCCTGACAACTTCACAGAGTTGGCCAAGGAGACCAGATCTGAGACAGGACAGGCCATGATGTCGGAACATAATATGGCCCACCAGTCAGAGGACAGTCCGGAAAGTCACAGACCTACTTGGGGGAAGGAGGTGCCTTTGTGGGTTTGGGTGTGTTTTAGTGGTTTTGTCTGATGTTCTGAGAATAGGTAGGAAAGGCGGTTTGTTTGGTTTGGAGTAAACTGTTTCTAGTAAGTCGTTTGACAAGGCAAGTGTTTCTAAGTCTGTGTTTCCCACTGTTTCCATTGTTTTAGACTTTAAAAAAGAGAATGCATCATTGGATGTGTCCTGTCTAGTAGAAAGCTTCCCATCATTCATCCTGCCTAATTTATGAATGGACTGTGGGTTGCCTTATTGAATGGTAACACCTGCTATCTTCCTAAGTTCCTGTTTTCTTCCTGAATTCTGGCCACTCTCCAGAATAGGCTTATGGTTTTGTGTCTATGATATGTACCACATCCAAGCTCTGTGACATGGCCATGTACTGCATAGCTGAAGGGAATGGCGAACATCTCACAAAACACAGATATCAGTGTGACAAGTAAAATCTCAGTGGAGAAACCCTGCTTTTGGCCTTTTTATTACCTATTATTCTGTTGCCCAAATGTCAGGAATGTCTTGGCCTCAGGCCACCCATTTGTGATGCCTGAAGAAAACAGTTTTCAAATGGAATTGAATGGCCATCACCTGTTGCTAATTGCTTAATTGCATTGGAAACAGATGTGTCTCAATCAGCCTCTGGCCCTGTTTGAGGATGTGGCTTAGATTCTCAGCACCTGATGGATCTAGAAAAGTTCCCATGTGTGCATCTAAAATTAAAATTGCCAAAAGAGCACTCATTTTGGATGAAGTCTCTCGCCTTCCTTTGTAAGGTTCCTGACTTCCATCAAGTGAGAATAGGGATCCTTTGGGTCAAATAAGATATTCAAAGCCATGCAGAGGTGCTTGAGTTTTATCATGACTTCAAATCACATTAAGAATATATACCCGACAGTCAGTAGGCCCCAAATTGTAGAAGCAGAGCAGTATTAATGGCAGGCCTATTTGATCACTCCTGGTTCACAGGAAGGGTGTCCAGGCCACCCTGACATTAGGCAAATCAGGGGCAAGGGAGCTTATTTTGGACACTGTCTTGAGCTGCACCACTCAAGGAAACCTCCAGCCAGAGGTGATGATGAGTGTATATATGCAAGAAGATGAGGGTCATTTGGGAGTGTTTTAGTTTTAATTGTGGTCATTTTTGTGGCAGTTGGAAGAGATGACTGGGTCCACCTGGGCTTAAACTCTGGTGTGATTCCCCTTAGAGAGTGCGTTCTGGAACTGACCTCAGAGAAGCATGGCCATGAATTGTGTTGGGATATTAGGAGGCCACACATGAGAGTCGCCCTTGAAATCTGAGATCTATGCCCAGGTTGGCTTTCCACAGAGCACTGGGAATATCTGCCAGCATATCACATGATTTTATTCTGAAAAACTTGGCAGAAATAGTTGAGAGTCTAAACACACATGGACCTCACATTGTAGACCTCAATGGGCCTGGCTTCATGTGACCTTTTGGCCACTCTTTGGGGAGACTTACCTGTGAGAGTTCTCCAGAGCGTTTATTGAAATGAGCCTCCTAATCATTTAATGGTTTCTGAATGAACTGAAGCCCACAATGACTCCAACTTCATACTTGAAAAATAGCTAGATAAATACCATGAAATGTTTGAAATTCTCATGACCAGGTAGCACTGGAGAATCTTTGGTTGTCCTGTTGCTGATCATGAGTATGCCAGACAGTGCCTTGATTGACTGGGTTTCATGAAAATGGTGTAGAAAAGAGATGCCAGTAAGTTGGAGCCTGAGTAGTGGGTCTAGAGCAATGGTGGGCAGGTGTGTGATAAAACGTCTGTGGTGGGCCCATGTGGATCTGCCTTGGCTTCCAAAAGGCATGTTACTGACATGGTGCAGTCAGCAGACCCTTATATGTAAAGGCATCTTGTTATATGGAGATGTTTCAGAGCAATGTTCAGAATCAGGTTGCTATGGTCAAGGGGGCAAGCTATGTGAGATAGAAGCCTGCTTGGTGCATTCTCCTGCAGACCCTGACCCACTACACGTGACAGAACTCCCTCCAGCACTGTATCCCAGTTGAACTCCTTTTATTTCATGAAGCAAATACAAAACTCCAGTGCAGCAGCAAAAAACACCATGAAAAGTGGTGGACGACCATATGGCTTCACAGTCCACACGGGGAGAAAATTAGCCCCCAGTGGCCACAGTTTACCTACAAAGAGAAAATTCAGCACTGCTGCCTCATGTTCATTGGAAAATAATAAACCATGTCGTCCAGGTCACGTAGATGCAGACCCAGCTTTGATGATGTAACTACAAAGGAAGCTAAAGATCCTGACAACTACATATATTTCAAGTGCTCAATCACAGAGGCAGTTTCTCAAGAAGTCTTTAGGCCAAAGAGCTCCATGTTTGTGGAGTATTTACCCTGTCCCTTACTTTTGGTAACTCCTCTACCTCTTCTAAAGTGTACTCCTGAGCATATTCCATTCCAGATATGTATTCACAGATTTTCTCACTCTTCTCCTCTAAGTGTGTCTTACTTGAGGCGAAGGTAATGTTCTCAAGGAGCGTGGAAAGGTTTTTTGTGTAGCACATATTTACATACACATTTGATTCATTTACCAATTTTCCATTCAAAATACTGAATCCCTGACAGTAACCGATAGCCTACTAGACTCTGACTACTAATCCTAATATGATGGAGAAAAATAACCCAAACAGAATTAAATACAAGCAGTTCAGAGGAGGCATGGTGTATATTTGGATTGCCTTTTGCATTATATAGGGTAGGAGTTATAAATCTAGTCAATTTTTTTGTTGAAATAGTTCTCCGTGTGTTTTTAAAGTTAACACATATATGAATTCCTGTCTCCCTTTCTTTGTAGCCTATTCAGCAAATGTATTTTTATATGCACATATAGAATCATACCTGGTACCACACTTACATTCATGTGAGGTGGCTTACTTGGCAGATACAAATTGTGAGAAGAGATCACTCCTCCTAAACGCTTTTGGAACTTTAAATTCAACCTATGGGTGAGCTTCCTAGTTGAACAACATTATACATAAATCCATATTCAGTAAAATGAATATTTTTGGATCAGTGGATGATATATATTTCATGGTGAATTTCGATTGGCATAATATTGCTGCTTTATAATGTCTCTGTGTGTGTTTGTATATATATATATATATATATATATATATATATATATATATATATATATATATATATATATATACAGTCTCCAGATTTTTCAAAATATGAAATATATGTGTCTTATTGTTCACTCCTAAAATTCATTATATTCCCCTATGTGGATTTATAATAAACTTACACAAGATTATTCTCAGAAATATTCATCCACATGAACTGCATATTTGTTTCTTAGTACTGACAACTATCTTCAGAGACTGGTGCTTACAAATCCTAATATTTCTACAGTAACTTTCTCAGTTGAACATCAATGCAAGTAGATTCCAATGGGACGTGAAGTGTGTTTTGGCTTTCATTTTTATTCAACACTGGTACATTATTATTTCTTCACTTTATGCACATCTTAGGATATATATTTCATCCACAAGTTCGCAAATTTATAGGCATTTGTTTCACTTTCCATCACTTCCTGATTCAGAACAAATGTATTCCTCCATGTTTCTTGACTGGTTTTTTCATGAGACTTCTTTCTAAACACATTATTTTCGAATTCCATAATCACTTTTGAAGCAAAACTCACACACCCTTCATGATAAACCATAACCCTAACATTACATTAAAAGTATAAGTGGTTGGAATGAATGATTGTATATCATTATAAGATTTTTAAGATATTTTCAGATATCAATTCAATCCATTATTAAAAGTGGAACTAGTTATATTATTTATTCACAGAATTGACTATTCATGCATTATCTCAATATTTATAGACAGAGGGTACACCTCTTTGTACCACCAATAATAATTTATACATCTTCAAAATATTGCTCTCAGAAATGCTGGAAGATATACTTATATCACCTGATCTACATATACATTTTATTACAGTAATATTCTGGACACAAAATGCAAACTACACACTTTTGATTGTACAAAACCCTAAATGGAAAGTGAACATGGTTTAATAAAAACATCCATGTCCAGGTTGTCTAATGCTCTCAAATTTCAATCCTATTTGTGACCACATATTTGTTTCTTTTTAAGATTATATATTCAAACTCAACCCTGTTGAAAATGTCTAATCCTATCACTCACTTTATACTTTGCCTGATTTCGTAAGGTCTCTATTGATATCTGCTTTCCTACATATTTTTCCCAGTTCATCATTGTGACAGACTCTTCACATGTGCTGATACTTACATTCAATCTCTTAGCGAAATTCTATGACTAAAGAACTTTTGTTCCAAATTCTATACTCATTCTTCTTCCTAAACCTACTGACACTTTTCCTAATCCTACTGACTATCCCTTTTTTACTGGATGTTCTCTTCTACATTCAATCATCCAAGGTACAATGTCCTATGTCATTGTATATCGATTTATCTGAGATATCTGTACAGAACGTAAATCAAAGCTAAGTATCAAAATCAAGGGCCGAATGCCCTTCTGGGCTTCAAATCTTACCTAGATTTCTGTTTTCATACATATATTTCCCTTCTATATTCTTATAAATATCACAAGTTCCCATATCATTATTCATCCCACAGATTGTTTCTTAACCAAAATCAAACCTCTTATTTACCCTAACCATAAACTGTTTCCTTAATCTAACTTTACAGAGGAGCAGGCACAGAGTTGGTATTAGAATACAGGAATGTGGGGGATCTATCACCTGCTGAGAACCACAAATGTCCATGCAGATATGATCCTTGGAAAAGATGTAGGCCGCTATGAAGGACCTGAGAGACCAAAAGTCAACTTCCATGGTAAACAACCTGGTCAGGAAGAAGGGATGCGTCTGAATCAGCCTCTCTCTTCTTAATGTAGACAAGATGGACAAAACCAGCCTGTGTGGAGAGCTGTTCCCGGGTGCTTATGGTTGATATACCATTCTAACTTGTGAAAGTGTCACAGGTAGTAGGGGGAGCCTCCAGTTCATGGGACCCTTGGAAGCAACAGTTAGAACCAAGTTGTTGCCAAGGCAGTGACCTCATTCAGTTCCTGAAGGAAGTGTCCTACCTCATTTCCTTGGTGATGGAACTCTCTGAACTTTGAATCCAAGAAACCAGGCACCCAGAGCCAGACGCAGTCCCAGTCCAAGTGGGCTCACTTGTTTGGATTTACCACAGACAGAGTCAGTCTTTCTTGGTACCTACTGATGTCAGGATGACTACATGCCAGGAGAGCTCTCAAGAGGCGCCTTTCTTGAGAAATCAGGTAGTGTCTCACTGCTGGCTCATGACAACTTCATCAAATTGTCTAAGGAGACCAGATCTGAGACAGGACAGGCAATTTTGTGGGAACATAGTATGGCCCACCAGTCAGAGACCTCTCCGGATAGTTACAGTTCTACTTGGGGTAAGGAGGTGCCTTTGTGGGTGTGGGTGTGAGTTTGAGGTTTTGCCTCATGTTCTGAGAATAGGTAGGTAAGGCAGTTTGTTTGGTTTGGAGTGGACTGTGTCTAGTAAGTCGTTTCACAAGACGAGTGTTTCTATGTCTGTGTATCTCACTGTGTCAGTGGTTGTAGACATTAGAAAAGAGAATGCATCAATGGATGTCTCCTGTCTAGTAGAAAGCTTCCCAGCATTCATCATGCCCAGTTGATAATGGACTGTGGCTTGCCTTATGGTTGGGCCAAACCTGCTATCTTCTTAAGTTCCTGTTTTCTTCATGAATTCTGGCCACTCTCCAGAATAGGCTCATGGTTTTGTGTCCAAGATATGTACCACCTTCAAGCTCTGTGACATGGCCATGTACTGGATAGCTGAATTTAATTGGGAGTATCTCAGAAAACTCAGATATCAGTGTGACCAGTAAAGTCTCAATTGAGAAACCCAGCTTTGGGCCTGCTGTTGTCCTGAAAGTCAGGTAGGTCTTTGCCTCAGGCCAAACTTTGTGAAGCCTGAAGAAAACAGTTTTCAAATGGAAATGAATGGGCATCACCTGTGGCTCTTTGCTTAATTGCTTTGGTAAGGGATGGGTCTGAATCAGCCTCTTGGCCCTGTGTGAGGCGTTGGCTTATATTCCCACCACCTGATTGATCTAAAGAAAGATCCCATGTGTGCATCCTAAATCATAATGGCCAAAAGAGCAGTTATTGTTGATGAAGTCTCTCACCTTCCTCTGTAAGGTTCTTGACTTCTATCAAGTGAGAATAGGGATCCTTTGCATCAAATGAGTTCTTCTAATCCCTGCAGAGCCTGGCCCATAGGTGCTTGGATATTTTCATGATGCCAATTCACATAAAGACTCTAAACCCCAGAGTCAGAAGGCCTCAAATTGGAGAAGTGGAGCAGTATTAAATGCAGGCCTATTTGATCCATCCTGGTTCACAGGAAGAGTGTCCAGGCCACCCTGACTTTAGGCCAATGAGGGGCAAGGGAGGTTATTTTGCACACTGTCTTGGGCTGGGCCCCTCATGGACACCTCCAGCCAGAGGTAATGATGAGTGTGTATATGGAAGAAGATGAGTGACATGTGGGAGTGTTTTGGATTTAATTGTGTTCATTTGGGTGGTGGTTGGAAGAGATGACTGGGTCCACCTGGGCTTGAACTCTGGTGTGATTCCCCTTTGAAACTGATTTCTGATTCTGATCTCAGAGAAGTATTGCCATGAATTTTGTTAGGATTTTAGGAGGCCATGCCTGAGAGTCGCCTTGGAAACTGAGAGCTAGCCCCAGGGTGGCTTTCCACAGAGTGCTGGGAATCCAGCCAGGATATCACATGATTTTATTCTGAAAGACATGGCAGCCATAGTTGACAGTCAAAACACACATGGACCTCATACTGTATACCCCAATGGGCCTGGCTTCATGTGACCTGTTGACCACTCAAGACATTCCGTATGCTGCAGATATAACCTCTTCTAACCTTGAGTTGAGCTGCATTGCTTGTGGTCCTGTCTTTCCTTGTCTTTTCATACTGTTCGCATTTCTTTCTGCTTGTTGAAACTGTTGTGTTATTGAAAATTCCCCCATATATTTATATTGCTCTTGTATCTTTGCAAAGTCTCCCTTGCAGGTGCAGTTGAGGGTCTGCCCCTCCTACAATAGGGGCAATGTGCCTACCAACCCAGCAGGCCACTGGGCTTGTTCTGAAGGTCAGTAGCAGGTCCGCTGACCTTACAGGTGTGGGCGGTGGCTCTGCCACTCTGCGGGTGCTGGGCCTGTTCTATGAGTGGGTCAGAGGTCCATCTGCCTTGGAGGCATGGGCGGTGGCTCTGCCCCTCACTCTCTCAATGTGTTTTTAAAGTTAACAAATATGTGAATTCCTGTCTCCATTTCTCTGTAGCCTATTCAGAACATGTATTTTTATATGCACATATAGAATCCTACATGGTATCACACGTACATTCTTGTGAGTTTGGCTGAATTGGCAGATAAAAATTGTGAGAAGAGATCCCTCCTCCTAAACGATTTTGGAACTGAAAAGTCAACATATGGGTTACCTTCCTAGTTGCAAAACATTATACATAAATCCATGTTCAGTAAAATGAATATTTTTGCATCTGTGGATAATATATATTTCATAGTGAATTTCAATTGGCATATATATTGCTACTTTTTAATGTCCGTGTGTGTTTTGTGTGTGTATATATATATATATATATATATATATATATATATATATATATACTCTACAGATTATTAAAAATATGAAATATATTTGTCTTATTATACACTCCCTAAATTCATTCATGTTCATGTATGTGGATTAATAATCAACTTTTCACAAGATTATTCTCAGAAAGATTCATCCACCTGAAATACATATTTGTTTTCTAGTACTGAAAATTAACTTCAGTGAATGGTGCATAGAAATCCTAATAATTCTACAGTAACTGACCCAGTTTAGCTTCAATGCAAGTAGATTTCTATGGGACATGATGTGTATTCTGACGTTTATTTTTATTCAACACTGGTACATTACTATTTTATTCAGTTTTTGCACATCATAGGATATATATTTCATCCACAAGTTCACAAATTTATAGGAATTTGTTTCATTTTCAATCAATTCCTGCTTCAAAACACATGTAGACCTCCAGGTTTCGTGACTGGGCTTTTAATGAGATTTCTTTCCAAACACATTATTTTCGATTTACATAATCACTTTTGAAGCAAAACTCACACACTCTTCATGAAAACTCATTACCCTAATATTACCATTAGAAGTATAACTGGATGGAATGAATTATTGTATATCAATATAAGATTTCCTGTATATTTTCAGATATCAATTCAGTCCATTATTGAAAGTTGAAACCAGTTATATTATATATTCACATTATGATCTATTCATTCATTATCTCTATATTCATAGACACCGTGTACACATAATTGTACCAAAGTCTAAATGGAAAGTGAGCATGTATTTCTAAAAACATCCATGTCCAGGTTGACTACTGCTCTCAAATGTCAATCCTATTGGTGACTAAATATTTGTTTCTCCTGAAGATTAAATATTCAACATCAACCCTGTTGATAATATCTAATCCTATCACTCACTTTATACTTTGCCTGATTTCCTAATGTCTCTATTGATATCTGCTTTCCTACATATTTTCCCCAGTTCATCACTGTGACTGACTCTTCACATGTGCTGACATTTACATTCATTCTCTACCTGAAACCCTATTGCTAAAGAAATTTTAGTCCAAATCCTATACTCACTCTTGATTCTAAACCTAATGACTATCTTCCTAATCCTACCTACTATCCCTTTTTGAATGGATGTTCTCTTCAACATTCAATCATTCAAGGTACATGGTCCTATGCCATTGTATACCAATTGATCTGAAACAACTGTTCAGGACTTAATTCAAAGCTAAGTATTTAAATCAAGGGCCCAATGCCCTTCTGGGATTCAAATCTTACCTAGACTTCTGTTTTCATATTTATATTTTGACTACGTACTCTTATAAATATACCAGATTCCAAATACCATTATTCATCCCACAGAATGATTCCTAACACAAATGGAACATGTTATTAACCCTAACAATACACTGTTCACTCAATCTAATTTTACAGATGAGCAGGGACAGAGTTTATCTTACAATACAGCAATGTAGGGTATCTACCACCTGCTGAAAATCTCAAATGTCCAAGCAGAAATGATCCCTGGAGAAGACGTAGGCAGCTATGAAGGACCTGAGAGAGGAAAAGTTATCTTCTATGGCAAACAAAGATGTCAGGATAAAAGGATGTGTCTGAATCAGCCTCTCTCTTCTTAATGTAGAGAGGATGGTCAAAACCAGGCCTGTGTGGAGAGCTGTTCCCAGGAGCCTATGTTTGATATACCATTCTAACTTGTGAAAGTGTCAGAGAAAGTAGGGGCAGCCTCCATCTCATGGGACCCTTGGAAGCAACTGTTAAGACAAAGTGGTTGTCAAGGCAGTGACCTCATTCAGTTCCATAAAGAAGTGACCTACCCCACTTCTTTGCTGAGGAAACTCTCTGAACTTGGAATCCAGGAAACCAGGCACCCAGAGCCATTCCAAGTCCCAGTCCCAGTGGGCTTACTTGTTTTGATTTACCAAGGACAGAGTCAATCTTTCTTGGTACCTACAGATGTGAGGAAGGCCAAATGCCAAGAGAGCTATGAAGAGGGGGCCTATCCTGAGAAAGCAGGAAGTGGTTCACTACTGGATCCTCACAACTTCACAGAGATGGCCAAGGAGACCAGATCTGAGACAGGACAGGCCATTTCATTGAAACATAGAATGGCCCACCAGTCAGAAGACACTCTGGATCGTCAGAGACCTACTTGGGGAAGGAGGTGCCTTTGTGTGTGTGGGTGTGGGTTTGTGGTTTTATCTCATGTTTTGAGAATAGGTAGGAAAGGCGGTTTGTTTGGTTTGGAGTGGACTGTTTCTAGAAAGTCATTTGACAAGGCGAGTGTTTCTATGTAAATGTATCCAACACTGTCCGTGGTTGTAGACATGTGAAAGAGAATGCAACAATGGATATGTCCTATCTAGTAGAAAGCTTCCCAGCATTCATCCTACCCAATTTGTGAATGGATTGCAGCTTGCCCTATAGATGAGCAACCCCTACTATCTTCCTAAGTTTTGGTTTTCTTCCCGCATTCTGGCCACTATTCAGAATAGGCTTATGGTTTTGTGTCCAATATATGTACCACCTCCAAGCTCTTTGACATGGCCATGTAATGGATAGCAGAATGGAATGGCGAGCATCACAGAAAACGCAGATATCAGTGTGACCAGGAAAGTCTCAGTGGAGAAACCCTACTTTGGACCTTTTGCTTACCTATTGTTCTATTGCCCTGAATGTTAGGAAGGTCTTTGCCTCAGGCCACCCCTTTGTGAAACCTGAAGAAAACCATTTTCAATTGGAAATGAATGGGCATCACCTGTGGTTCTTTGCTTAATTGCTTTGGAACGGGATGTGTCTGAATAAGCCTCTTGACCCTCTTTCAGGCTATGGCTTAGATTCTCAGCACCTGATGGATCTAAAGAAAGTTCCCACGTGTGTATCTAAAACCAAAATGGTAAAAATATCGGTCATTGTGGATGAAGTCTCTTGATTTCCTCTGTTAGGTTCCTGACCTCCATCAAGTGAGAATAGGGATCCTATGGGTCAAATGTGTTATTCAAAGCCCTGCAGAGCTGCTGGGGTTTTCTCATGACTCCAATTCACATAAAGAATCTAAACCCCACAGTCAGAAGGCCTCAAATTTGAGAAGCAGATCAGTATTAAGGGCAGGCCTATTTGACCACTCCTGGTTCACAGGAAGTATGTCCAGGCCACCCTGAAGTTTGGCAAATGAGGTGCATGGGAGCTCATTTTGGACACTGTCTTGGGCTGTGCCCCTCATGGAATACTCCAGCCAAAGGTTATGATAAATGTCTATATGGAAGAAGTTCAGTGCCATGTGGGAGTGTTTTGGTTTTAATTGTGGTCATTTGTGTGGTGGTTGGAAAAGATGACTTGTTCCAACTGGGCTTGGACTCTGGTGTGATTCCCCATAAGTCTGAGTTCTGAAACTGACTTCAGACTAGTATTTCCATGAATTGTGTTGGGATTTTAGGAGGCCACACATGAGAGTTACCCTGGTAAACTGAGTTCTAGGCCCATGATGGATTTCAAAATCACACTTGGAATCTCATCCAGGATATCATATGATTTTATTCCTAAATAGTTGGCAGCCATAGTTAAGAGAGAAAACACACATGGATCTCACATTGTAGACCTCAATGGGCCTGGCTTCTTGTGACCTTTTGGCCCCTATTTGGGAATCCTTGCCTGTGAGAGTTCTCCAGAGCTTTCTTTCAAATGAGCTTTCTCAAAATTTTATGGTTCCTGGATGAATGGGAAACCCACAGTGGCTCCAACTTCATCCTTGAAAATGGCTAGATAAATATCATGAAATTTTGGACATTCCCATGACCAGGGGGCACTAGAAAACCTTTCGATGTTCTATTGCTGATCATGAGTGTACCAGACAGTGCCTTGATTGACTGGGTTTCAAGAAAATGGTGTAGAACAGAGATGCCAGTAAGTTGGAGCCTTCTGAGTAGTGGGCCAAGAGCAGTGGTGTGCGGGTGTGTGATAATACATCTGTGTTGTGGCCATCTGGATCTGCCATTGGCTTTCAAATGGCTTGTGACTGACATGGTGCAGCCAGCAGACCCTTATATGAAAAGGCATCTTGTTATATGGAGACAATTCTGGGCAATGTTGAGAATCAGGTTGCTGTGGACAAGGGGGCAAGCTATGTGGGATAGAAGCCTGACTGGTGCATTCTCCTGTAGACACTGATCCACCAAACGTAACAGAATTCCCTCCAACACGGGGACGATTTCAACTCCTTCTATTTCATGAAACAAATACCAAACTCCCAGTGTATCAGCAAGAAAGACCATGAAAAGTGGAGGATGACCAAAGGGCTTCACAGTCCACACGGGGAGACATTTAGCCCCAATGGCCTTAGTTTACCTACAAAAAGAGAATTAATCTCTGCTGTGCCATGTTCATTGGAAAATAAGAAAACATGTCCTCCAGGTCACATAGATGTAGATCCAGCTTTGATGGTCTCACTACAAAGGAAACTAAAGCTCCTGACAACAACATATATTTCAAGTGCCCAACCTCAGAGGCAGTTACTCAAGAAGTCTTTAGGCCAGCAGAACTCCATGTTTGTGGAGGGTTTACCCTGTCCCTTACTTTTGGAAACTCCTCTACCACCCCCAAGGTTTTGAACTCCTGAGCATTTTCCATTCCAGATATGTATTCACAGATTTTCTAATTCTTCTCCTCTAATTATGTCTTACTTTGGGACAAGGTAATGTGAAGGCATTGTTCTGGATGAGAGTGGGAAGTTTCTTGTGTAGCACATATATGCATACACATTGAATTCATTTTCCTATTTTCTATTCGTAATACTGAATCCCTGACACTAAACCATACCCTACTAGACTCTGACTACTAATCCTAATATGATGGAGAAAAATAACCCAAACAGAATAGAAATACATGCAGTTCAGAGCAGGCATGGTGTATAGTTGGACTTGCCTTTTGCGTGATGAAGGCTTGGTGTTATAAATCTAGTCAATTTTTTTATTGAAATAGTTCTCTATGTGTTTTTAAATTTAACAAATATGTGAATTCCTGTCTTCCTTTCTCTGTAGCCTATTCAGCACATGTATTTTTATATGCACATATAGAATCCTTCCTGGTATCACACGTACATATTTGTGAGTTGGATGACTTGGCAGATGCAAACTGTTAGACGAGATCACTCCTCCTAAATGCTGTTCGAACTGAAAATTGAAACTATGGGTGAGCTTCCTATTTGAACAACATAAATCCATGTTCAGTAAAATGAATATTTTTGCATCTGTGGATGATATATATTTTATGGTGAATTTCGATTGGCATACATAATGCTACTTTTTAATGTCTCTGTGTGTGTGTATATATATATATATATATATATATATATATATATATATATATATATGTATTCACTCTCCAGATTTTTTGAAATATAAAGTATATGTGTCTTATTATACACTCCCTAAATTCATTCATATTCACGTATGTGGATTTATAATCATCTTTTCACAAGATTATTCTCAGAAATATTCATCCACCTGAAATACACATTTGTTTTTTCCTAGTACTGACAACTAACTTCAGGGTATCATATGATGGCCCCAATGGGAGTTCATCATCCCCGTGTACCACATCACTGTGTGGAGAATGACGAGTTAGAAAGGCTAAAAGCTATCTTGTTAGGAATTTTCAGCAAAATTGAGGTGCTCCAAAACCTAGAGGAAGGATTTCCATCACTGGCCAATCAGCTACGGGCGCTCAAACTTGAGTGATTTGTCCACAGGGAGGGTCATGCTGCTTATTCAGCAAATCACCCTGCGGCTAGAATCTGCTGTGCACACCGGGAAACGACCAGATAGCAACGCAAAGATACAGCACTGAAAATTCTGTGGGCTCCTGCCAGCTGTGCAATCACTGTGGTCAGTGCTGAATTCTGGGTTTGAGACGGGGGAAGGAAGCAGTCCAATTCGGTTCTCCACACCGGTCATACCACAGAGGAAGCCAGCGGCCACCATCTTGGAGAGCTGACATCACCATCGCAGTTTTCAACTGATCGCATCTCATTCAGCTATAGAACAGGTAATTTCAGGCTGCCATTCACCTGCATCTCGCAGACAAATTACTCAGGCTCAGTGCTAAAGAACCCACAGAAATTTCTTCTTAGAGCCTGCTCCTATCAAAACATACACCGAGCACGGAGCGGCCAAATTCCGGCTCCTGGAACTGCTCTGGCCCAGGGCTAAAGAACCCGCAGAAACTGCTTCTCGGTCCGGGTCCTGCTGAATACTGTGGAGGTAAATACCAACCAATCCTTCATAGGCAGTGGCAACAGGATTGAGATGGGGCTTGTGAGGGCCAGTCAGGACTCACCCGTTGCTTTGGTCACCCGGCAAACGGAACTAAATGCTGCCGTTCCCATGGGATACCAACATGGCAGAGATCTGATGTCATCACAAAGCGGTGGAGGAGATAACTTCATCAATACCAGTGACGACAGAAACAGTTGGTCTGTTGGTAAAGAAAGTGACTCACAAACACCCAAGTCTCTCTCACTTTGTCATCAAGCCAGAGGGGCAGAGCAGAGCTGCCGCCTGCGCCTGGAAGAGGCCCAGCGACCCACCAGCGTGGTAGTCACGTCACCACAATTCTCGTAGGGGCAGAGCATTGCCGCTGCCTGTGCCCAGAACAGGCCCAGTGACCCGCAGGTGTGGTTGTCACGTCGCCCCAATTGGAGTAGGGGCAGAGCAGAGCCACAGCCCGAGCCCGCGAAGTAGTCAGACCTGCAACGGACCTGCGGAACAGGCCCAGCAGCCTGCCGGCATGGTAGACACATCACCCCAATTGGAGTAGGGCAGAGCAGAGCCGCTGCCCGTGCCCGCAAGGTAGTCAGACCTGCGACTGACTGGCAGAACAGGCAAGGCGGCCTGCCGGCATGGTAGACACGTCACCCCAATTGGAGTAGTGGCAGAGCAGAGTCGTCGCCCACGCCCGGAACAGGCCCAGCGACCCGCTGGCGTGGTAGACACGTCACCCCAATTAAAGTAAGGGCAGAGCAGAGAGGCCGAACGTGCCTGCAAGGTAGCCAGACCTGCGACCGACCGGCAGAACAAGCCCAGGGTTCCAACTACAAATCATAATATGATGGAGAAAAATAAACCAAACAAAATAGAAATACAAGCAGTTCAGAGGAGGCATGTTGTATAGTTGGAGTTGCCTTTTTCATGATATAGCATAGGAGTTAAAAATCTACTCAAGTATTTCTTGAAATAGATTTCCATGTGTTTTTAAACTTAACAAATATGTGAATACCTGTCTCCCTTTCTCTGTAGCCTATTCAGCACATGTATTTTAATATGAACATATAGAATCCTACCTGGTGCCACACGTACATTCTGGTGAGGTGGCTGACTTGGCAGATACAAATTGTGATAAGAGACCACTCCTACAAAACGCTGTTGGAATTGAATATTCAGCCTATGGGTTAGCTTCCTAGTTGAACAACATTATACGTAAATCCATTTTCACAAAAATGAATACTTTTGGATCTGTGGATTATATATATTTCATGATGAATTTCGATTGGTGTATATATTGCTACTTTTTAATGTCTCTGTGTGTGTGTGTGTGTGTGTGTGTGTATAAATATACACTCTACAGATTTTTCAAAATATGAAATATATGTGTCTTATTATACAATCCATAAATTCATTCATATTCATGTATATGGATTTATAATCAACTTTCACATGGTTATTCTCAGAAATATTCATCCACCTGAAGTACATATTTGTTTCTTAGTACTGAAAACTAACTTCAGTGAATGGTGGATACAAATCCTAATATTTCTATCATAACTGACCCAGTTTAACATCAATGCAAGTAGATTCCTATGGGACATGATGTGTATTTTGATGTTCATTTTTATTCAACACGGGTACATTACTATTTCTGCAGTTTATGCACATCATAGGATGTATATTTTATTCACAAGTTAGCAAATTTATAGGCATTTGTTTCACTTTCAATCACGTCCTGCTTTAGAACCCATGAATTCCTCCATGTTTCTTGCCTGGTATTTTCATAAGAACTCTTTCCATACATATTATTTTCAAATTCCATAATCACTTTTGAAGCAAAACTCACACATCATTCATGATAAACAATAATCCTAATATAACCAATAGATGTATAACTGATTACAATGAATGATTGTATATCAATATAAGATTCCTTATATATTTTCAGATATCAATTCCATCTATTATTTAAAGGGGAACCAGTTATATTATTTATTCACACAATGGTCTATTCATACATTATCTCTATATTCATAGACACAGGGTACACCTCTTTATACCCCCAATACTAATTTATACGTCTTCAAAATACTGCTCTCAGAAATGGTGGAAGAAATACTCATGTCATTTGATCTACATATACATTTTGTCACAGTAATATTCAGGACACAAAATGCAAAGGTCACTCTTCTGATTGTACCAAAGCCTAAACGGAAATTAGCATGCATTACTAAAAACATCCATGTCCAGGTTGCCTAATGCTCTCAAATGTCAATCCTATTAGTGACTACATATTTGTTTCTTCCTAAGATTATATATTCAACCTCAACCCTGTTGAAAATGTCTAATCCTATCACTCAATTTATACTTTGCCTGATTTCCTAATGTCTCTACTGATATCTGCTTTCCTACATATTTACCCCAGTTCAATATTGTGACTGACTCTTCACATGTGCTGACATTTACATTCACTCTAGCCGAAACCCTATTGCTAAAGAACTTTTCCTACAAATCCTATACTCACTCTTTTTTCTGAAGCTACCATCTTTCTTCAAAATCCTACCAACTATCCTACTTTGAATGGATGTTCTCTTCGACATTCATCTTTCAGAATGATTCCTAACCAAAATCGAACATGTTATTAACCCTAACCATACACTGTTCCCTCAATCTAACTTTACAGAAGAACAGGGACAGAGTGTTCTTAAAATACAGGAATGTAGGGTATCTTCCACCTGTTGAGAACCTCAAAGGTCCATGCAGAAATGATCCCTGGAGAAGATGTAGGCATCTATGAATGACCTGAGAGAGCAAAAGTCTTCTTCCATTGCAAACAACCTGATCAGGATGAAGGGTTGTGTCTGAATCAGCCTCTCTCTTCTTAATGTAGAGAAGATGGACCAAAGGAGGCCTGTGTGGAGAGCTGTTCCAGGGTGCCAATGGTTGATATACCATTCTAACTTGTGAAACTGTCCCAGGTAGTAGGGGCAGCCTCCATCTCATGGGACTTTTGGAAGCAGCTGTTAGGACAAAGTGGTTGCCCTGGCAGTGACCTCATTCACTTACTGAAGGAAGACACCTCACCTCTCTTCCTTGGTGATGGAACTCTCTGAAATTGGGATCCCGGAAGCCAGGCACCCAGAGCCAGTCCCAGTACCAGTCCCTGTAGGCTCACTTGTTTGGATTTACCAAGGACAGAGTCAGTCTTTCTTGGTGCCTACTGATGTGAGGTTGGCCTAATGCTAGGAGAGCTCTGAAGACAGGCCTTTCCTGAGAAAAAGTCAGTTGCTCACTGCAGTCTCCTGACAAATTCACAGAGTTGGCCAAGGAGACCAGATCTGAGACAGGACAGGCTACTACGAGGGAACATAGTATGGCCCACCAGTCAGAGCACACTCCAAATAGTCACAGACCTACTTGGGGGAAGGAGGTGCCTTTGTGGGTGTGGGTGTGGGTTTGTGGTTTTGTCTCATGTTCTGAGTATTTGTAAGAAAGGCAGTTTGTTTGGTTTGGAGTGAACAGTTTCTTGTACGTCATTTCACAAGGCAAGTGTTTCTATGTCTGTGTATCCCACTGTGTCCGTGGTTCTAGACATTGGAAAAGAGAATGCATCAATAGATGTGTCCTGTCTAGTACAAAGCTTCCCAGCATTCAACCTGCCCAATTTATGAATGGACATCGGCTTAACTTATGGATGGGCAACACCTCTTATTCCAAGGTTCCTGTTTTCTTCCTGAATTCTGGCCACTCACCAGAATAAGTTCATGGTTTTGTGTCCAAGGTATGTACCACCTCCAAGCTCTGTGAAATGGCCTTGTACTGGATAGCTGAAGGAAATGGCGAGCATCTCAGAAAACTCAGATATCAGTGTGACCAGGAAAGTCTCAGTGGAGAAACCCTTTTTTGGCTATTTGCTTACCTATGGTTCTGTTGCCCTGAATGTCAGGAAGGTATTTACCTCAGGCGACACCTTAGTGAAGCCTGAAGAAAACAGTTTTCAAATGGAAATGAATGGGCATCACCTGTGGCTCTTTGGTTAATTGCTTGGGAAAGGAATATGTCTTAATAAGTCTCTTAGCCATGTGAGTGGCTGCAGCTTAGATTCTCAGCATCTGATGGATCTAAAGAAAGATCCCATGTGTGCATCCAAAACCAAAATGGCCAAAAGAGCAGTCATTGTGGATGAAGTCTCTCACCTTCCTCTGTAAAGTTCCTGACTTCCATCAAGTGAGAATAGGGATACTTTGTGTCAAATTAGTTCTTAAAAGCCCTGCAGAGGCTAGCTAATAGGTGCTTGGGGTTTCTCATGACTCCAATTCACATAAACAATCTATACCTGACTGTCATAGGCCTCAAATTGGAGAAGCAGAGCAGTATTAACGGTATGTCTATTTGATCACTCCTGGTTCACAGAAAGGGTGTGCAGGCCACCCTGACTTTAGGCAAATGAGGGGCAAGGGAGCTTATTTGGACGCTCTCTTGGGCTGCGCCCCTCATTGAAACCTCCATCCAGAAGTTATGATGAGTGTCTTTATGGAAGAAGTTGAAGACCATGTGGGAGTGTTTTGGTTTTAATTGTGGTCATTTGTTTGGCAGTTGGAAGAAATGACTGTGTCCACCTGGGCTTGAACTCTGGTGTGATTCCTCTTAGAGACTGATTTCTGGAAGTGACCTCAGAGAAGTATTGCCATGAATTGTGTTGGAATTTTAGGAGGCCACACAAGAGACTCCCCCTTGGAAACTGAGATCTAAGCACTGGTTGGTTTTCTAGAGAGCACTGGGAATCTCAGCCAGGATATCACATGATTTTATTCTGAAAGACTTGGCAGCCATAGTTGAGAGTCAAAACACACATGGACCTCACATTGTAGATCTCAATGGGCCTTGCTTCATGGGACCTTTTGGCCATTCTTTTGGATGCTTTGCCAGTGAGAGTTCTCCAGAGATTTCATTGAAATGAACTTCCTCACCATTTAATGGTTCCTGAAAGAATTGAAACCCACAGTGCCTCCAACTTCATCGTTGAAAAATGACTAGATAAATACCATGAAATTTTTTTAATTCCCATGACCATGTGGCATGGGAGAAACTTTTGATGTCCTGTTGCTGATCAAAAGTGTACCAGACAGTGCCTTGATTGACTGGGTTTCATAAAAATGGTGTATAACAGAGATGCTAGTTAGTTGGAGCCTGCTGAGTAGTGGGGCCAGAGCTGTGGTGTGCAGATGTGTGATGAAACATGTGTGGTGGGGCCATGTAAATCTGCCATTGGCTTCCAAATGGCTTGTGACTGACATGGTGCAGCCAGCAGACCCTTGCATGTAAAGGCATCTTGTTACCTGGAGAGTATTCAGGGCAATGTTCAGAATCAGGTTGCTTTGGTCAAGCGGGCAAGCTATGTGGGATAGAAGTCTGGTTGGTGCATTCTCCTGCAGACCCTGACTCACAACACGTGACAGAACTCCCTCCAGCACTGTGTCCCAGTTGAACTCCTTGTATTTCATGAAGCAAATACCAAACTCCTAGTGCAGCAACTAGAAACACGACGAAAATTTGAGGATGACCAAATGGCTTCACAGTCTACACTGGGAGACTTTTAGCCCCCAGTGGCAACAGTTTACCTACAAAGAGAGATTTCAGCACTTCTGCCTCATGTCCACTGGAAAATAAAAAAAAACATGTCCTCCAGGTCACATATATGCAGACCCAGGTCTGATGGTCTCACGACAAAGGAAGGTAAAGCTCCTGACAACAACATATATTTCAAGTGCCAACCTCAGAGGAAGTTTCTCAAGCAGTCTTTAGGATTGCAGAGTTCCATGTTTGTGGTATTTTTACCCTGTTTCTTACTTTTGGAATCTCCTCTACAACCTCCAAAGATGTGAACTCCTGAACATTTTCCATTGCAGATATGTATTCACAGATTTTCTAACTTTTCTTCTCTAATTGTGTCTTACTTGGTGTGAAGGTAATGTCAAGGAATTGTTCTGAATGAGAGTGGGAAGATTTTTGTGTAGCACATATTTGCATACACTTTGGATTCATTTTCCAAATTTCCATTTAAAATACTAAATCCCTGACTGTCAGGGGTAGAAGGAATTTCTCCTTCATAGAATAGCCTGACACTTACAAGAAACAGCCCCCCTGGGAGACATCCTGCCTAGGAGATATCCTGTAACCATCTGTCTCCCTGAGACATCATGGGGCCATCTGTCTTACTGAAACATCCTGAGGTTATCTCACCTTGTGAAGACATCCAGGAACTGCCAATAAGAGAGCTTTCCCATACCCAGTATATAAATACCCCTGTGTGAACAATAAAAATTTGCAGCTTGATTAAAACTCCTGTCTTGCTGTCATCTCTCGTGTCTCTTGTCCCTTCATTACTCCCCATCTAGGTTCACCACCCCCGTTGATGTGTCCTGCCGGCCGGGATATCTGGCACCTACCTACTGGGGCTCGAGCCTTTGACTGAGGGGGAAACCTGTCCTCAGGGAAGACTTAAAAAAGCGGAGCTTGCGATTGCCTCAGCAGACACCACCGAAAGACAGATCCAGGAGGAGAGTGGGGATGACACATGGTGAGTGACCCACCATGGGACAAGCAGTTTCGTCACATGATTTGTTTTTGTCAGGCCTCAAGGAGGCCCTCAAGACATAGGGGGCACATGTTAAGAAAAAGGACTTAAAATTATTCTTTTCATACATAGGAGAATTGTGTCCATGGTTTCCCCCTGAAGGGTCTATTGATGGTAGAAAATGGCTTAGAGTAGGAGACTGTTTAAACCATTTTTTTTGTTGCTGTTGAAGAAAAAGTCCTAGAACAAAGGTATATTAGACCTTTTGTAGACATTAATATTTTATAAGATTTTTAAACACCTAGAAAAATTTGTAAGTTTAAATTTAAAGACATTTATATTTATCTGTTTATCCAATTTAAATTGAACCATTTAAATCACGTGAATTAAAGATCTTTGGATCCACTTTGAAATAGTAAGCTTGCCTTAATTTGATTTTAATTGGAGTCAGTGGTCTTTTCTTGCATCCTGGTGTAATATTTTGTAGTTTCCCATCGAGATGACCCTGCCCCAATAGATCACAAGACCAGACTACTGGAAATTCTGAAGCTGGCCTTCCCTCCAGGGCTCCGGCATGGAGAGGCAATTTCCAAGGCCTTGGTGTGAGATTTTGGTCCAGGGAGCACTGCAGTGAACCACCGCCCTAAAACTATTAGCAAGCACATGGTGGAGGAGGCCTCCATAGGTAAGTGGCGCCTATATAACATCTGATATTCGGTTAAGGGAGATCTCTTCTGATGACAGAGTGGTGTCCTGGGGAGACACACATATACTCCTGTCTGGTACAGTAACGAGAATCATTCTGTCCTCTGTTATGTTCTGTAGGGAATTCCTCTGAAAGCATAGAGAGGTGCCAATGGGCACGCAGGAGCTCCTATCCCAGAGCTTTAGCAACACGTTGCATAGTTCCTCTGTTTTTCTGTTTCTGCGCTGGTTTTCTGTTTTTTTGTGTGTTTTGTTCTGTGTTTCATATGTTTTTTTTTTTTTGGTTTGTTTTAGTGTGTTTTGTTGTGTGATTTCTGTGGTAAAACTTAACTGAAAATGGGTAATAAAGCAAGTAAACTGACACCCATTTGGACTGTGTTTTAAAGAACTGTGATGAACTTTAATACCCTTTGTTAAGCAGGATGAAAGAAGCCCCTAGCTGGCTGTCTGGAGCACACCCACTGCAGAGGGCAATGCCTGCTGGGGACCTAAGAACTGAGTATCTCCCAGGTTAACACGTGAAACTCCTTAAAACCCCTTGTCCCTTCAGATCGATAGAATCACAACCATTGGGCAGAGACCCCTGTTTTTCTCCTTTGTTAGCAAAGCAGTAAATCTCACTTTTTCTTTTTATCAAACCCTGTCCTCATTATTAAATTGGTATTAATTGGCTTCAAAATCAGGAACCAAACTTTAAGTTACAATTTTTGGTACCCCCCACACCCCGGAACTCTTTGAGAGCTGACTACTGAAATGTTAGGAGACGGAGCGTGCTTGGGGTGGAACCGAACAAGAGGAGCTAATCCTGTAAGTGAAAGGAGGGACTGAGGGACTTCCAGCAGCTGCCCAAGCCCTGTTGCTTCAGAGAATTACCTACTTCCTTCCCTGCACTGTAAGGATTTTGCCATCTCTGTTTTCTTAAAAAAGAGAAAAAGAAAAAGGGGACACTAAATACAGTAAAGTCACCATGGAGACCCTTGATTTTACATTTCAGGTTGTCCCTCTGTGAAAACATCTGGTTCCCTTGTGGGAAAATCTATGGTGCCACTGGTGTAGGAGATTTTTCTCTTATCTGCTCTGCTTTAAAGGCTTCTGTCTGTAAGCCATAGTCTAAAGCTCCTTTCAGTCTGTCTTGTGTCTTTGTTCTGGCCCTTTAAGACATGTGCAATAATGTGTTGATATTATAAATCATTTCTTGGGAATGATCTTAGCTGAATGTGTATCTAAATGATGATGTTTTATTGTAACAATCTGGCATCTGAATGGGTTTTTGAAGCATTGCACAATCTTGCACTTAAAAGTCGGGTTTAGGAAATTGTTTAGTTTATGATTTCAGATAATTCATGCCAGAGAACTTAAATACTTAGTATGGAAAACTAGAGAACTCTACTTCCAAGTTGGCAAGTAACTTCCCAATCATTCAGGCTTTTTTTTCACCAATTTTTAATTGGGTAGCCTGGGAAAATGTCACTGTGTCTACCAGTGCATTAATTTGGACAAGGATAGTAAATCATAGTATGGTATCTGTTGACAAAACAAGATATAAAGATGTAAAATTTTGTAAACTGTGTCTTAAACTTGTATCATAAAATTTTGTGAATTTTGTCTTAAAATTGTATTATAATTTTCAACATCTGAACCTGAAAATTATGGTTGAAATGCCTTAGACCTGAGGTGTCTGCTCAGAATAGCAGCTTTTTCCTGCTCCTTCCAGACCTCAGCCAGGACTTATGTTGAATGGCAAATGAAAGAGGCCTGCAAGCTCAGTAGGAGAGTGATCTGAGGCCTAAAAAAAATTAAATTGTATGGTATTTACTAATTAATGGCCAGTCAATTTTTCTAGGACTCTTATTTTTTCCTTAGATTCTTTATTTTATTTTTTTTTTTTGAGCTCATGATTTTGATCCTAAAGACCTAGGATGATGTTTTTCTGACCAGTTCTATCTTTGACTAACTGTGTAGTTTTTGAAACATTGCAATGGATATTTCACCTGGAAAAGCTACAAGGCCTTTACTATTATTATGTGTGCACAATTTTGTTATGTGTTGTATGTCTATATATTCATATGTCCGTATATCATATATATGATACACAAATTAACATTTATAAAGAGCACTCATTAAAACAAAAACGCTCATGAAAACAAATTTTAAAAAGTGGATCCAAAGATCTTTAATTCAAGTGATTTAAATAGTTGAATTTAAATTGGATAAAGAGATAAAAATAAATGTCTTTAAATTTAAGCTTACAAGTTTTTCTAGGTGTTCAAAAATCTAATAAAATATTAATGTCTACAAATGTTCTAATATGCCTTGGTTCTAAGACTTTTCCTTCAACAAAAAAAATGGTTTACACTGTTCAATATATTTGTCTAATATATTGATAAATAAGTAAAGTAAATTTGATATGGGATTACTCAATCATGAGTACTTTTGTTAGATATCTGATTGATTTACTAAGGTCTGTATAAGTTTGTACTAATGTCTGTATAAGATTTTAATAATCAGTCATGTGTTAAAGAGACAAAAATTTCTTAAAACATAAGTTTACCCATAACATTGTGTTTATTAAGTTTTATTTGTTCTAGAGCAAGCAACCATAAAAATTAAACAACTGATTAAATAAGAACTGTTATTTTAGAGCACTGTACTGCCATTTATTTAAAAGCTAAACTTGGTTAATGTAGAAACTTCAATGTAATTGTGATGCTATTAATGTGCTCATATCTTTCAGGTATACGAATCTGTAAGGTAGAAACTTTAAAAGAGCATTATTTCAAGCTGGTGTTCTGAAGTTGTATGGTAAAAAAATATATTGGGCATTCATTTACTTCTTATCAATAAGATATGTAAAGTTGTATGTTACTTTTTACATTGGGGAACAATTTAAATGTATTTTTATGTTAATGAGAGTCTAATCTATATAAAGGTTAAAAACTTTCAGCCTTTCTTAAATTCATGTTTTAAATGTGATATCATATGGTGTTAACTAATGTTCATGTGACCTCAAATAATATATGTAATCTTTGTAAAATGATATTTAAAAAAACAAAGATCATCTTTAGAAGTAAAACACTTAAGTTTTATAAAGAGCCCTGCCTTACCTGAGATAAGGCTCTGTGTCCCATCTTACTATATGTGAGAATGACTACGAAAGCAGTAGGTCAGATATTATTTCATTTAAAGTTATGTTCAAAAGTTGTTTTTTTTTTCTGTCAAGATTTCTAGGATCTCAAACAGGGGATATAATGTATAACAGCTTAAAACTTCAGGGTAGCTATTACACGAACTAAGTATTTTTACTCTTGTTAAAAAATTTTATTTTGTAATTTCCTTATAAGTGATCTAAAGATTCCTTGTTAGTGTTTTACAGAAGTGTTGCTTTAAGAACACAACATGGGTTAATTTAAGATAATAAGTCATCACCTACAAGACAGACAGAATAATACAGATCCCAGTTAATAAAAAAGATAAATAATTATAAAGTTATAGACATTAAAGCCCAGTACTCTTAATATAAGGCTGTTAAAATTTATTTGCTGGATGATTAAGATTAGGATTTATATTAAAGTTACATGAAAAGGGACAAGAAAACCAATATTTGGCTCTTGCCCTCTGAGTCAGTCTGAATCCAGGGAACAAGGGACTTCTCAAAGAGCTTTGCAACTCTGGGCCTCATATCTTCCCAATTAGGGAGATTAATGAGACCCCTGGAGAACAGAAAGCCAATCAGTGCATTTGCTAAGAAGAGGAGAGTCATCAGAGAAGGGAGACATCCCTGATGCTTCAAAGGGTAGCCACATGGTCAAGCAAGACCTGGACCCACCTAGCGCAAATGGCACTAGCAGAACTGAGAAGCTGCTCTCAAGTTTCCCCAGAAATGACTCCCATAAAAGCTCAGCTGACTGTTAACAATAGATAGAAACAAAAGTCAGTTTGACTGTTTCATGATAAACACTTAGGAAAGACAGTTAAAACCAAAATACAGCCATTCCTGGGCATTTTAAATAATAATAATAATAATAATAATAATAATAATAATAATAATAATAATAATAATTTTTTATACACATTATGTTAGCCTCCCAAAATAAGTAAGACTGGAGGCTACAAAGAAAAATTCCCAGAAAGGAATGCCTGATAACTATAAAAAGAGACTATCAAGAGGAGCTGCCAGAGGCAGAAATTTTTAGTTTAAGGCCTACAGATATTCCTAACCTACAGGTAGGGTTGGTGTTTGCTAGTACGATTATCCAGCCCTGAGTAACAGAATTAAAGGTTTCTCTATTACACACAGAGGTCATACTAGTAAAATGATTTTGCAAGATCAGATGTATTAAATCATTAAACTGTATCTTATGGAGAGGGATAACTGTAACACTAAATGTTAAATATTAAGTTGACAGTCCTGATAACTGGGAATATTAAAGCCTGCTGAGGGAACTTCTATACAGTGACATGTTCCAGCTGCTGCAACATTTTTTCAGTACTCATGGTTCTTGTTTCTCACACAGAAGAACCCATCCCCAGATGAATTTACAACCTGTTCTTCCCCAAACAGACTTCAAAACGAAGTGATTTCTAAAAGGCAACTCATGTCCCTCAACTGACTTCTAAAAGGCAACTCATGTCCCTTATACTGTGCCCACTCACGTCACTCTCTCTCAGCTCAGAAGAAGCCAAAATGAGTGACGCCTCTCGTCTTACAACTATGGAGCCAAAAATAAATAGAATATCAATATAAGTAATTAATTAAGTCAGGTAAAACCAGGAATCCAATTTTGGGTGAGTTCTAAAAATTTGGAGACTGTTACCTGAGGGATTAAAATTCCCTCATTGCTCTTTCCCTACCCTATCAAAAATTTGGAAGGGACACATTAAAAAAGGGGGAATGATTTGCATTTCTCTGACTGCTAGAGATGGTGAGCATTTTTTCATATACTTGTTGATTGATTGTATGTCCTCCTCTGAGAAATTTCTGTTCAGGTCCTTGGCCCATTTGTTGATTGCGTTATTCGTTATCTCATTGTCTAATTTTTTTTTAGTTCTTTGTATATTCTGAATATTAGCGCTCTGTCTGAAGTGTGAGGAGTAAAGATTTGTTCCCAGGACATAGGCTCCCTATTTACCTCTCTTATTGTTTCTTTTGCTGAGAAAAAAACTTTTTAGTTTGAGTAAGTCCCATTTGTTGATTCTAGTTATTAACTGTTGTGCTATGGGTGTCCTATTGAGGAATTTGGAGCCCGACCGCACAGTAAGTAGATCATAGCCAACTTTTTCTTCTATCAAACGCCATGTCTCTGATTTGATATCAAGTTCCTTGATCCACTTTGAGTTAACTTTTGTGAATGGCGAGAGTAAGGGATTCAGTTTCATTTTGTTGCAAATCTCACTCCAGTAAGATTGGCAGCCATTAGGAAGTCAAACAGCAACAAGTGCTGGCGAGGATGTGGGGAAAAGGGTACTCTTGTACATTGCTGGTGGGACTGAAAATTGGTGCGGCCAATTTGGAAAGCAGTATGGAGATTTCTTGGAAAGCTCGGAATGGAACCACCATTTGATCCAGCTATTCCCCTACTCGGTCTATTCCCTAAAGACCTAAAAAGAGCACACAATAGGGACACTGCTACATCCATGTTCATAGCAGCACAATTCACAATAGCAAGACTGTGGAACCAACCTAGATGCCCTTCAATAGACGAATGGATAAAAAAATGTGGCATTTATACACAATGGAGTATTACTCTGCATTAAGAAATGACAAAATCATAGAATTTGGAGGGAAATGGATGGCATTAGAGCAGATTATGCTAAGTGAAGCTAGCCAATCCCTTAAAAACAAATGCCAAATGTCTTCTTTGATATAAGGAGAGTAACTAAGAACAGAGTAGGAACGAAGAGCATGAGAAGAAGATTAACATTAAACAGGGATGAGAGGTGAAAGGGAAAGGGAGAGAGAAGGGAAATTGCATGTAAATGGAAGGAGACCCTCAGGGGTATACAAAATTACATAAAAGAGGAAGTGAGGGGAAAGGAGAAAAATATAAGGGGGAGAAATGAACTACAGTAGAGGGGGTAGAGAGAGAAGAGGGGAGGGGAGGGGGGAGGGGGGATAGTAGAGGATAGGAAAGGCAGCAGAATACAACAGACACCATAATGGCAATATGTAAATCAATGGTTCTGCAACTGATGTGATTTTGCAATCTGTATATGGGGTAAAAATGGGAGCTCTTATCCCACTTGAATCAAAGTGTGAAATATGATATATCAAGAACTATGTAATGTTTTGAACAACCTACAATAAAATTAATTTAAAAAATATTAAAAAGCAAAAAAAATGGGGGGGAATGATAAACCCAACCTGATCATTTATTAAAATTGGGAGCGATCTTGCCACAAAGTCATGAAAAGATAATTTTGCTTTCCTATAAATTACTGCAAATTCTGAATCTGCTTGGAATGCTTGTCCGTGCCTTGAACTCACCCATGCCTGGCTCTCTGACCAGATAGCAGCCCTCTCTGAAAATTTAGTGACACCTCATAAATATTGGCCTTCTCTGGCCAGACAACGACTCTCGTGAGTCTCTAATGGTCCTCATAAATTCTGATGATGGGGCCAGCAAAAAAAAAATTGTAAACTAGCAATAGCGTGATGCTTCTCCGAGTTCTGTTATCTGTAACCCCCCTTTTGTGTAACTTACTGGACTATAAAGCTGGGCTGTAGGAAAGGTGGGGTTGCTGTCTTGTTTCTGCCATTTTGAGAGGGATAGGCAGCTCAGCCAGTGGAAAAATAATAAGCTTGCTTTAATTTGATTTTAATTGGAGTCAGTGGTCTTTTCTCCTGTCCTGGTCAAACAGGTAAACACTCCACAAACATGGAGCTCTGCCGGCCTAAAACTTATTGAGAAACTTTCTCTGACCTTGGGCACTTGAAATATATGTTGTTGTCAGGAGCTTTAGCTTCTTTGTAGTGAGACCATCAGAGCTGGGTCTGCATCTATGTGACCTGGAGGACATGGTTTCTTATTTTCCAATGAACATGAGGCAGGAGTGCAGAATTCTCTCTTTGTAGGGAAACTGTTGTCACTGAAGGCTAAGTGTCTCCCCATGTGGTATGTGAAGCCATTTGCGCATCTTCCACATTTCATGGTGTTTCTTGCTGCTGCACTGGGGGTTTAGTATTTGCTTCATGAAATACAAGGAGATAAACAGGGACTCAGTGCTGGAGGGATTTCTCACACGTGTGGTGGGTCAGGGTCTCCAGGAGAATCCACCAATGAGGCTTATATCCCACATAGCTTGCCCCCTCAACCATTGCAACCTGATTCTGAACACGGCCCTGAAACCTCTCCATATAACAAGATGCCTTTATATGAAGAGATCAGACATATAGAAATTACTGGCTGCACCATGTCTGCCACAAGACATTTGGAAGTCAATGGCAGATCCAAATGGCCCCACCAGAGATATTTTATGACACAACTGCACACCACAGCTCTGGGTCACTACTCAGCAGGCGCCAACATACAGGATTCTTTCTTCTACACCATTTTCATGAAACCCAGTCAATCAAGGCACTCTCTGGTACACTCATGATCAGCAACTGGACATCCAAATGTTCTTCAGTGCACTTGGTCATAAGAATTTCAAAAATTTCATGGTATTTATCTAGCCATTTTTCAAGGATGAAGTTGGAGGCACTGTGAGTTTTAATTCTTTCAGGAACCATTAAATGGTGAGGAATTTCATTTCAATGAAAGCTCTGGAGGACTCTCACTGGCAAGGCTTCCCATGGAGTGGCCAAAAGGTCACATTAAGCCAGGCCCATTGAGGTCTACAATGCTAGGTCCATGTGTGTTTTGAATCTCAACTATGGTTGCCAAGTCTTTCAGAATAAAATCATGTGATATCGTAGCTGAGATTCCCAGTGTTCTGTGGAGAGCCACCTGGGCCTATATCTCAGTTTCCAATGGGGACTCTCATGCGTGGCCTCCTGAAATCCCAACACAATTCATGACAATTCTTCTCTGAGGTCAGGTCCAGAACGCAGTCTCTAAGGGGAATCACACCAAAGTTCAAGCCATGGTGGACACAGTTATGTCTTCCAACTGCCACACAAATGACCACAATTAAAACCAAAACACTTTCACATAGCCCTCGTCTTCTTCCATGTAGACACTCATCAAATCCTCTGCCTGGACGTTTCCAAAAGGGGTGAAGTCCAAGACCCTGTCCAAAATATGCTCCCTCGCCCCTATTTTGCCTAAGGTCAGTGTGGCCTAAACACCTTTCCTGTGAACCAGGAGTGATAAAATAGGCCTGACCTTATTACTGCTCCACTTCTCCAATTTGAGGCCTACTGACTGCCAGGTATAAATTCTTTATATGAATGGGAGTCATGAAAAAACCCAAGCATCTATGGTCTAGCCTTTGCAGGCCAGGATGGAGGTCAGGAACCTTACAGAAGATGGCGAGAGACTTCATACACAATGACTGCTATTTTGACCATTTTGTATTTGTAGCACACATGGAATCTCACCTTAGATCCATCAGGTGTTAAGAATCTAAGCAGCA
This sequence comes from Callospermophilus lateralis, assembly GCF_048772815.1. Lineage (NCBI taxonomy): Eukaryota > Metazoa > Chordata > Mammalia > Rodentia > Sciuridae > Callospermophilus > Callospermophilus lateralis. The sequence goes on along the minus strand of NW_027512721.1, from coordinate 216,305 downwards.
ACCTCACACAGGTTCACGAGGCTGATTCAGACACATCCCTTTTGGAAGCAATTAAGCAAAGAGCCACAGGTGATGCCCATTCATTTCCATTTGAAAACTGTTTTCTTAAGGCTTCACAAAGGGGTGGCCTGAGGCAAAGACCTTCCTGACATTCAGGGCAATGAAGCAATAGGTAAGCAAATGGCCCAAAGCAAGGATTCTCCACTGAGACTTTACTGGTCACATTGATATCTGAGTTTTCTGAGATCCTCCCATTCCCTTCAGTTATCATGTACATGGCCATGTCACAGTGCTTGGAGGTGGTACATATCTTGGACACAAAACCATGAGCCAATTCTTGAGAGTGGCCAGAATTCAGGAAGAAAACAGAAACTTAGTAAGATAGTAGGTGTTGCCCATCCATAAGGCAAGTCACAGTCCATGCGTTAATTGGGCAGGATGAATGCTGGGAAGCTTTCTACAAGACAGGAAACATCCATTGATGCATTTTCTTTTCTAATGTCTACAACCACGGACACAGTGGGAGAAACAGACATAGAAACACTCGCCTTGTCAAAAAATTTACTAGAAAAAGTCCATTCCAATCCAAACAAACCACCTTTCCTACCTATTCTCAGAACATGAGACAAAACCACAAACTCACACCCACACCCATAAAGGCACCTCCTTCCCCCAAGTAGGTTTGTAACTATCCAGAGTGTCCTTTTACTGGTGGGTCATACTATGTTCCCCTGATATGGCCTATCCATTCTCAGATCTGGTCTCCTTGGCCAACTCTGTGACGTTGTCAGGAGCATGTGGAGAGCCACTACCTACTTTCTCAGGAAAGGTCCCTGGCATGTGGCCATCCTCACATCAGTAGGTACCAAGAAAGACTGACTCTGTCCTTAGTAACACCAAACAAGTGAGCCCACTGGGACTGGGACTTGGATTGGCTCTCAGTGCCTGGCTTCCTGGATCCCAAGTTTAAAGTGTTCCATCACCAAGGAAGTGAGGTAGGTTACTTCCTTCAGGAATTTAATGAGGTCACTGCCTTGGCAAACACATTGTCCTAACAGTTGCTTCCATGGGTTCCATGAGATGGAGGCTGCCCCTACTTCCTGTGACATTTTCACAAGTTAGAATGATATATAAATCAAAGGCACAAAGAAACAGCGCTCCACAAAGGCCTGGTTTGGTCTGTCTCCTGTACATTAAGAGAGAGGCTGATTCAGCCACATCCCTTCATCCTGACCAGATTTTTTGGCAATGGAAGATGACTTTTGCTCTCTCAGGTCCTTCATAGCTGCCTACATCTTCTTCAGGGATCATTTCTGCATGGACGTTTGAGGTTCTCAGCAAGTGGAAGATCCCCTACATCCCTATATTTTAAGGCCAACTCTGTCCCTGCTCTTCTCTAAAGTTAGATTGAGAGATCACTGTGTGGTTACGGTTAATAACAGTTTCGATTTGGGTTAGGAATCATTCTGCAGGATGAATAATGGTATTGGGAATCTGTGATATTTATAAGAATATAGACGTGAGTTAAAAGTATGGAAACAGAACTCTAGGTAAGATTTGCATCCCAGAAGGGCATTGAGACCTTGATTGGGATACTTAGCAATGTTATACTTTCTGCACAAATGTTTCAGATAAATCCATACACAATGGCATAGGACGTTGTACCTTGGATGATTGAATGTCGAAGAGAACCTCCAGTCAAAAAGGGATAGTCGGTGGAATTAGGAAGATAGTCAGTAGGTTTAGAAAGAAGGGTGAGAATAAGATTTGGAAAAAAGTTCTTTACCAATAGGGTTTCGGTTAGAGAGTGAATATTAATGTCAGCCCATGTTAAGTGTCAGTCACAATAATGAATTTGGGAAAATATGTAGGAAAGGAGGTATCAATAGAGACCTTAGGAAATCAGGCAAATTATTAAGTGAGTCATAGGATTAGGCATTTTCAACAGGGTTGAGGTTGAATATATAACCTTAGGAAGAAAGAAATATGTAGTCACCAATAGAATTGACATTTGAGAGCATTAGGCAACCTGGACATGAATGTTTTTAGTAATTCATGCTCACTTTCCATTTAGGCTTTGTTGAAAATAAATAAAATAGGTACTTGTCTCTTCCTGTTTTTCTGTATGCTTAAGAAAACACTCTTGAAATCTTGAAAACTTTTTGCTAATCTTGTTCCCAGAATGTGCTGTCCCCAACTGCCAAACTGCAGAATGTACACCCTCACCCGTTTACATGCAAACCGCCCACTTGCCCTGACCCATCAATAAACTTCCCTCCCTGCCCTCTTCAAGAAAAGTATATAAGCTCTGCTTAAGCTGTTCTCAGTGCTCTCTGCTCTATTCAAGTGAGGTCTGAGCCCCAGAATTTTGGACGCTTTGCTGTTGCATGAGACAGTGTCTTGGTGGTCTCTTCCTCCAATGGTTGCCTGACCATTACATCTGAGGGCCCCAGCGAGTTCCAGCAGCGTTGGACGAAAGACCCCCAATAGGCTCATCTCAGGTTAAGTAAGGCGCCACTTTCTTGTTTCAGGTTTCAGGTTAGGGATGGGCAAAATGGCTATTGGTGATGAGCATGAGCTCTCTCTGACGGTGGCTGACAGAAGTGTCACAGAGCCACAGGCCACGTCTCTGGGGGACGCCCCAGAGAACTCGGGAAACCGAGTAACAATAGTCTCCTAAACTCAGTGATAATTTGTTTTGGATTCGGTATTGTCAGCCCATCAGGTTTTCCTGGCTACTCAGTTCTGTTCTCAGTATTGGACGTCCATTGCCTGTCTTTATTGTCTTGTCTTGTCTGTGTCGTGTGTCATTGCTTTCACTATTTGTGTATCTTTCATATGGGACAGAGCACTTCAATGCCTCTGTCCCTGAACCTTGATCACTGGACCAAAGTCTGCTTAAAGGCTCAGAATCTTCTTTTTTTCAGTAAAACGTCAGATCTGGAAGACTCTATGTGTCTCAGAATGACCCACCTTTGGAGTCGGATGGCCCCCAGAAGGATCTTTCTACTTCACACTAATTCAAAAACTCAGAGATATTGTCTCTCAGCCGGGGCCACATAGCCATCCAGATCAACAGCAATATATCTTTAGTTTGCAGGACCTCTGCAAATCTCCTCTTCCATGGTTGAAGCCTTTCCTTGTCCCTGTCCCCGCTCCTACTGGTTCTCCCACTTTTCTATCTCTCAAACCCTCTGCTCCCCCTCCTCCACCCTCTGTTGTCCCTGAGTCTCAAGACTCTACTGGACTCTCTTCCCCCTCCTTATGCCCTGCCCTTGTCCTCCAACCCCAAACACCCTCTAAGTGATTCCCCTGCTGCTGACTCAGACTCTCCACCATTGGAGGAATACAGGCCAGCCCAGCGCCCTCCAGGTGACTACCCCACGGCACACACAGCCCCTCCTTCCTTGGAGGTAGCTGGCCCAGCCAAAAGAACACAAAGTACTCGCTGGGGGGGTTAAACTTTGAAGTGGATACAGGGTAAGTATACTCAGCCCTGAAAGCCCCATTGGGCCATCTATCAAACAAAAAGGACTCTAGTTCAAGGGGCTAATGGCAGTAAATATGGGGCTTAGACAACTAAGAGGACCATGGACCTGGGGAAAGAAAAAATCCATCACTCGTTCCTAGTAATCCCAGAATGCCCGACCCCATTGATGGGCACACATCTGCTCAAAAAGCTCCAGGCCAGAATAACTTTTAACCCTGAAGGCCCCCAAGTGAAATTTCTAAATTTTTCAGTAAAAACTCCTATGTCAGTAGAAGATGAACATCAACTTGTCAAACCCCCCAAGACTGATCAAACAGGCAAGCTACCCCGGAAATGGATAACAGATCACGCAGATGCCTAGGAAAAAAACTGCTGGGTTACACGTAGCCGTGAAACATCCTCCAATAACAGTGGAGTTAAAAACTTCAGCCCCCCCATCAATGTCAAAAAATATCCTCTGAGCAAAAAAGCTAAAGATGGGATAAGGCCCCATATTCAGAAATATCTGGCCTTAAGGGTCCTAAGGCCCTGTCATTTGAACTGGAACACTGCCCTGTTACCAGTATAAAAATCCAGGAACCGGGGACTATCGCACCGTTCAAGACCAAAGAGAGATCTACAACAGAGTGCAGGACATTCACCCCACAGTACATAATCTATACAATCTGCTTAGCACTCTGAACCATGAGCGGAAATGGTATACTGTTCTGGACTTAAAAGATGCTTTCTTTTGCTTGCCTCTGCATAAAGATAGTCAGTTGCTATTTGATTTTGAGTGGGTAGACCCAGAAACCGGGACGTCTGGTCAACTAACATGGACTAGACTCCCACAGGGGTTCAAAAATTCCCCCACTCTCTTTGATGAAGCCCTCCACAGAGACCCCAACAACTTCAGAACTATGCACCCTGACGTCACCCTGCTTCAATATGTCGATGACCTGCAACTGGCAGCCAACACCAAGAAAAACTGTGAGTCTGGAACCCAATTATTATTATACGAGCTTGCTCAACTCTGGTATAGTGCTTCTGCCAAAAAAGCCCAAATTTGCCAGCAAGAAGTAATCTTCCTGGACTATTCCCTTAGGGGCAGTAAGCGATGGCTCACTGAGACCAGAAAACAATCCATTGAGCAGATACCACCCCCATCTAACAGCAGACAACTCAGAGAGTTTCTTGGGACTGCTGGCTTATGCAGCTTATGGATACCTGGGTTTGCGTCCTTAGCTGCTCCTTTATACCCGCTGTTAAAGAGAGATGCCCAATTCTAATGGACCCCTGAGCACCAGCAAGCTTTTGATAACATCTAAGGACACTGACACTGAAACCCTCAACTTCACTGAGCCCAGCTTGCATTTTCAGAAAGCCCTAAACTAAGTTAAAAATGTACATCAACTCACTCACCTTGGTTCAAAGAAACTGCAGGCATTCCTGAAGGATCAAGAACAGAGTTTTCCACTAACCGACTCAGAGCGAAAGAAATAACTGAACGGGTAACAAAAGCCTGCCGGGTCTGTCAATTGGTTAATGCTTACCCTTCCAACTTTCCTGCAGGAAAGCACCTACAAGAAACCAGACCAGGACAATTCTTGGAAGTGGACATTACTGAAATTAAGCCAGGAAGTTATGGACTTAAATATCTCCTAGTCTTTGTAGATACATTTTCAGGATGAATTAATTGAAGCCTTCCCCCCACACACACACACACAAAAAAAAAAACAACAACAACAACAACAAAATAAATGGCACAAATGGTGGTCAAGAAGATCCTGAAAGATATTTTTCTAAGATACGGACTGGCTAAGGCAATAGGGTCTGATAATGGCCTGGCGTTAATTGCCCTGGTAAGTCAGGGATTAGCCAGGACCCTGGGGATTAATTGGAAATTACATTGTGCTTATAGACCCCAGAGCTCAGTACAGGTAAAAAAAAATAATAGAACCATTAAAGAGACTTAACAAAATCAAGCTTAGAGATCGGCATAAAAGATCTATCTATTCTCCTGCTTTATGCACTGTTTCATGCAAGAAATACTCATACTCCTCTGTTTCCTTGTGTAACCTCACCCCCTATGAAATTCTCTATGGTCCCTCCTCCAGTAAGGGACCTAACCAAAACTCTAAGACCTAACGATCCCTTCCACACCCCCTTGCTTGACAGACTTAAAGCTCTTGAAAGAAATCAGCAATATCTGTGGAAACATCTGGCCACTGCCGACCAACCTGGGGACGAGGGGACTCCATATTGATACCAAGTAGGAGACTTCGTCTACATTAGACGACATCAGGTGTCATCCCTGGAACCCCACTGGAAAGGACCATATAAGGTGCTACATATAACACCTACAGTGGTAAATGTAGACGGAATCACTTCATGGATCCATGTCTCTCATCTCTGGCCTGCGCCCTGTCCAAAATCTGACTGGAAACTGGAAAAGACTGGTAACACTTTCAAATTGCGTATTCGCCATGTGGATAAGGCTACAGACTCTCCCCTTGGCCAAGAGTAGTCCTAACCCTCATCAGCCTGTTCAGCAGTAATGGCTGATCACAAATCCTACTGTACAAGAAGTATGGTCTATCTCGCATACAGCCCCTTTAGGGACATGGTGGCCATCTCTCCACCCAGACATTTGTCAGCTGGCTATAGGTCTTTCCTATTGGGATATCCCTGATGAAGTTGATCCAACTAAAATTCCAATAAATCGTTTCCGTATCATAGGTAATAGAAACAAACATTATGGATGTAGGGACACGAGAGCCAGATGCAGGTTGGCTAGCCTAGATTACTATGTTTGCCCAGCGGACTATCAAAGCCACAAACAGACATGGCTGTGTGGGGGAAATGCGGACTTCTTCTGTAAGTTATGGGAATGTGAGCATACAGGGGTGCCTGGTGGAACCCAAACTCCTCATCAAATTCAATACACAGCATTGGCCATATTACCAATTACACAACCAATACCTATGGCCCCCAGAGGGGTCTCTAGATCCTAAAATTCTCCGTGACCTTTTTAACTTCGGCAAGTGCTCAAAGGGTGGAAGGAAATTCCCCTAAGTGGAGGCATTTTCCCTCCTTCGCTCACATCCTGAACTATGCTTATCCAATAGATCCTCACCCTCAGCTTTCTGCTCCAGACTCTCTGCTGTCACTCCCACCTCAGCAACCTGATTTCTTCCCTCCAATTACTAGATCAAAAACTCAAACCGCCGGTTCTCAGATTATTGCCCCCTTGCTGAGGTAGCAGGTACTGAGGTACCCATCCACCCACTCACTACTCTCTTCTCCTGTCAGTGCCCGCACAAGGTCCCACCAGGTCCTCTTATCAGCTAACCCAAAGCTCAAACCAGCTAAGGAGAGCCCTCAGACCCCTATCCAAGATGTAATGAAAATGGCCTTTAAAGTTGCTCTGTCATCACTGAAAACAGGTTACTAAGAATTTAAAGTCCCTCACAGGCTTTTTGGGATACAAACTCCCATCTTCCCCTCTGCTCTATCTGTTCTACTGCTCAAGTTTTGTTGCCTGGAAAATTCCAAACCCCTTTCCCATTATTCTTTTACATCTCTCCTTCCTCATGCTCAGACCCAAGGTGCTGCTCTCAGACCCGCCTTCCCTGTCTTCCCCGTCTATACCAGGCCCACAGAAAAGTCTTAACTGACCTTCTCCAGCAGTCTTCACCATGGCTGACTTTAGGACTTTCAGCCAAAGAGTCCCTATAAAAGAGTTCAATGTAGATAAACTTCCCCTTTTTGTGTTTCCCTGTTCTATTTGGCCACTGGCTGGAAAAATCAGCACTCCTAAGCTAGACTCCCCCTTACTAGTTTTTCACAAAACATGTGAACAAGGCCTCTGGCCTTGAGCTGGGGCTTCACAGACATGGTTACATTTCTAAGATAAATAAGTTACCAAATGAGCTCCATTGTTACAGCTGGCAGTGAGAAAAAAAAAAAAGAGAAGAAAAAATCTCTCCCACTCCAGGTGTCCTTAAAATGTTAACTTGCCCAGAACAGATGAAAAAAACAATAGAAACGAAAACTTCTTTTTGTGAACTTATGCAGACTGTGAACTTCTGAGCCCCTTCCCTTACATGTTGGGTACAAAATTCGGAAACTACCTAAATTTGGAGATCAGGTGACTAATTGATTACAACAGAAGCAATGCCCTCTAAATCCGTTGCAACCAAATAGGTATGTTTCGCTGTCTTCGGTGCTATCTTAGGTGCCTTGACTTGTCCGTCCTTACAACAGTATAATTCTATATACTTAAACATTGTTTATGTTTTCATAAAATGGTCAACAGATGTGATTAATTATGTAATGTTCAGATGTTTCCCAGAGTGCTCTATCATGAGGCAGGTTAATTTAAATATCAAATAGGGGGGCATACAACCCGGTTCCTCTGGGAACCTGTATCCCTCACTTTAGCCATCCTATTAGGAAAAGGAGCTGCTGCAGGTGTGGGCACAGGAATCACTGTCCTAGTCCATGTGACACAACAAATGACCCGATGAGAAGCAGCAATAGACCAAAATTTAAAGATATTAAAAACCTCCATCACAGTTTTATAGGAATCTTTAACCTCTCTCTCTGAAATTGTTTTACAGAACATGCGAGGGTTGGACCTCCTCTTCGTGAGAGAAGGGGGCTTTCCTGCTGCATTGAGGGAAAAAGTTGATTTTATGCCGACCATACTGGAATTGTAAAAAAATCTATGAGTAAATTAAGAAGACGCCCAGAAGAGCATCAACAAGAGAGAGATGCACAAAAGGGTGGTTTGAGTCTTTGTTCACACAGTCCCCCTGGTTAACTACGCTTTTATCAGCCCTGGCCAGTCCATTAATAATCCTCATTTCATTGCTAATTGTAGGATCCTGTTTGCTCAACCATCTAGTTTCCTTTCTACAAGCTTAAATTGGATAAGTTAAACTTATGGTAATCATACAACAATATACCTCACTAGAAGACATAAAATGTGAGACCCCGCAATGCTCATTTTTATGACTAAAATTAACCAGAATAAGAAGTGGGGAATGAAAGGTTAATAAAATATGTACTTTTAACTTCTTGTTTTTCTGTATGCTTAACAAAATACTGATGAAATCTTGAAAACTGTTTGCTAATCTTGTTCCCAGAATGTGCTGTCCCCAATTGCCAAACTGTTGAATGTACTCCCTCTCCCATTGGCATGCAAACCACTGACTCGACCTGACCCATCAATAAATTTCCCTCCCTGCTCTCACCACGTAAATTGCATAAGCTCTGCTTAAGCTGTTCTTAGGGCTCTCTTCTCTATTCAAGTGAGCTCTGAGCCCCAGCATGCTGGACCCCCAATAAACCCTTTGCTGTTACATGAGACAGTCTCTTCGTGGTCTCTTTTCCGACGCTTGCCCGACCTTTACATTGGTACAATCATAAGTGTGAACATTCCGAAGTGTGTCCAGAATATTACTATAATAAATAATATATGTAGATCAGGTAATAGGAGTTTTTCTTCCACCATTTCTGGGAGCAATATTTTGAAGATATATGAATTAGTATTTTGGGTAGAAATAGGTGTACCATTTGTCTATGAATATAGAGATAATGCATGAATAGACAATACTGTGAATTAATAATATTACTGGTTCCAACTTTAAATAATGGATTGAATTGATATCTGAAAATATACAGGAAACCTTATATTGATATACTACATTTAATCCTACCGGTTATTCATCTGAATGAAATATTAGGGTTATGGATTTTCATGAAGAGTGTTTGAGTTTTGCTTCAAAAGTGATTATGGAAATTGAAAATAATGTGTTTGGAAAGAAGTCTCATGAAAAGACCAGTCCAGAAACATGGAGGTATGCATGTGTTCTGAAGCAGAAAGTGATTTAAAGTGAAACAAACGCCTATATATTTGCTAACTTGTGGATGATAAATATATACGATGATGTGCAGAAATTGAAGAAATAGTAATGTACCAGTGTTGAATAAAAATGAACTTTAAAATACACATCATGTCCCATAGGAATCTACTTGAATTGATGTTAAACTGCGTCCGTTAATGTAGAAATATTAGAATTTGTATGCACCATTCACTGAAGTTAGTTTTCAGTACTAGGAAACAAATATGTATTTCAGGTAGATGAGTATTTCTGAGAATAATCTTGTGAAAAGTTGATTATAAATCCACATACATGAACATGAATGAATTCAGGGAGTGTATAATAAGACTCATACATTTCATATTTTGAAAAATCTGGAGAGTATATATATATATATATATATATATATATATATATATATATATATATATACACACACACACACACAAACTGAGACTATAAAAATAGCAATATATATGCCAATTGAAATTCACCATGAAATATACATCATCCACAGATTCAAAAATATTCATGTTACTGAAGATAGATTTATGTATAATGTTGTTTAACTAGGAAGTTTACCCATACATTGAATTTTCAGTTCCAACAGCATTTAGGAGGAGTAATCTCTTCTCACATTTTGTATCTGCCAAGTCAGCCACCTCACAAGAATGTACGTGTGATACCAGGTAGGATTCTATATGTGCATATAAAAATACATGTGCTGAATAGGCTACAGAGAGAGGGAGACAGGAATTTCACATATTTGTTAACTTTAAAAACAGAAAATTGACTAGATTTATAACACCTACCCTTTTTTATGCAAAAGGCAAGTCCAACTATACACCATGCCTCCTCTGAACTGCTTGGATTTCTATTCTGTTTGGGTTATTTTTCTCCATCATATTGGGAGTAGTAGTCAGAGTCCAGTAGGTTATGAGTTATTGTCAGGGATCAGTATTTCAAATGGAAAATAGAATAATGAATCAAATGTGTATGCAAATATATGCTACACAAAAATCTTCCCACTCTCATCCAGAACAAATCCTTGACATTACCTTCGCCTGAAGTAAGTCACAATTAGAATAGAAGAGTTAGAAAATCTGTGAATACATATCTTGAGTGGAAAATGCTCAGAGTTCAGAACCTTGGAGGTGGTAGAGGAGTTTCCAAAAGTAAGGGACATGGTAAACACTCCTCTAACATGGAGGTCTGCTGGCGTAAAGACATCTTGAGAAACTGCCTCTGAGGTTGGGCACTTGAAACATACGTTATTTTCAGGAGCTTTAGCTTCCTTTGTAGTGAGACAATAAAATCTCGGTCTGCATCTATGTGACCTGGAGGATATGGTTTCTTATTTTCCAGTGAACATGAGGCAGCAGTGCTGAATTCACTCTTTGTAGGTAAACAGTGGCCACTGGGGTCTAATTTTCTCCCCATGTGGACTGTGGAGCCATTTGGTCATCCTCCAATTTTCGTGGTGTTTCCTGCTGTTGCACTGGGAGTTTGGTATTTGCTTCACAAAATACAAGAAGTTCAACAGGGACACAGTGCTGGAGGGAGTTCTGTCACGTGTTGTGGGTCAGGGTCTGCAGGAGAATGCAACAACCAGGCTTCTTTCCCACATACCTTGCCCCCTTGTTCATAGCAACTTGATTCTGAACATGGCCCTGAATCCTCTCCATATAAAAACATGCTTTTACATATTCGGGTCTTCTGGCTGCACCATGTTAGTCACAAAAAATTTGGAAGCCAATGAGAAATCCACATGGCCATAACACAGATGTATTATCACACAACTGCAGACCACTTCTCTAGGCCCAATACTCTGCAGGCTCTAACTTGCTTGCCCCCATGTCCATAGCAACTTGATTCTGAACATGGCCCTGAAATCTTTCAATATAAAAACATGCTTTTACATATACGGGTCTCCTGGCTGCACCATGGCAGTAACAATGAATTTGGAAGCCAATGGCAGAACCACATGGTCACAACACAGATGTATTATCACAAAACTGCACACCATTTCTCTAGGCCCACAACTCTGCAGGCTATAACTCAATGGCATCTCTGTTCTACACCATTTTCATGGAACCCAGTGAATTGAGGCAGGGTCTGGTACACTCAAGATCAGCAACAGGACATCCAAAGGTTCTCCAGTGCCACCTGGTCATGGGAATTTTAAAAATTTCATGGTATTTATCTGGCCATTTTTCAAGGATGAAGTTGGAGGCACTGTGGGTTTCAATTCATTCAGGAACCATTAAATGTTGAGGAAGTTCATTTCAAAGAAAGCTCTGGAGAACTCTCACAGGCAAGGCTTCCAAAAGAGTGGCCAAAAGGTCACATGAAGCCAGGCGCATTGAGGTCTCCAATGTGAGGTCCATGTGTGTTTTGACTCAAAACTATCCCTGCCAAGTCTTTCAGAATAAAATCATGTGATATACTGGCTGAGATTCCCAGTACTCTTTGGAAAACCACCCTGGGCCTAGATCTCAGTTTCCAAGGGTGACTTTCATGCGTGGCCTTCTAAAATCCCAACACTTTTCATGGCAATACTTCTCTGAGGTCAATTCCTGAACGCAGTCTCTAAGGGGAATCAAACCAGAGTTCAAGCCCAGGTTGACCCAGTCATCTCTTCACACCGCCAATCAAATGAACACAATTAAAAACAAAACACTATCACATGGCCCCATCTTCTTCCTTATAGACACTCATCATAACCTCTGGTTGGAGCTTTCCATGAGGGGCACATTCCAAAAAAGTGTCCAAAATAAGCTCCCTTGCCCCTCATTTGGCTCAAGTCAGGGTGGGAAGGACACTCTTCCTGTGAACCAGGAGTGATCAAATAGGCCTGTCATTAATACTGCTCCGCTTTTCCAATTTGAGGCTTTCTGACTGTGGGGTTTAGATTCTTTATGTGAACTGGAGTCATGAGAAAAGACAAGCACCTCTGCAGAGATTTGAAGAACTCATTTGACCAAAAGGATCGCTATTCTCACTTGATTGATTTCAGGAACCTAACAGAGAAAGGCAATACAATTCATTCACAATGACTGAAATTTTTTGCGAATTTGGTTTTGGTTTCACACATGGGATCTTTCTTTAGATCCATCAGGTGCTGAGAATCTAAGCCACAGCCTCACACAGGGCCAAGAGCCTGATTCAGACACATCCCTTTCCGAAGGAATTTAGCAAGAGCCACAGGTGATGCCCATTCATTTCCATTTGAAAACTGTTTTCTTCAGGCTTCACAAAGGGGTAGCCTGAGCCCAACATCTTCCTGACATTCAGGGCAACAGAACAATAGGTAAGCAAAAGGCCCAAAGCATGGTATCTCCACTGAGACTTTTCTGGTCACACTCATATCTGAGTTTTCTGAGATACTGGCCATTCCCTTCAGGTATCCAGTACATGGACATGTCAAAGACCTTGGAGCTGGTACATATCTTGGACACAAAACAATGAGACTATTCTGGAGAGTTGCCAGAATTCAGGAAGAAAACAGGGACTTAGGAAGGTAGTAGGTTTTGCCAATCCATAAGGCAAGCTGCAGTCCATTCATAAATTGGGCAGGATGAATGCTGGGAATCTTTCTACTACACAGGACACATCCATTGTTGCATTGTCTTTTCTCATGTCTACAACCACGGACACAGTGGGATACACAGACATAGAAACACTCACCTTGTCAAATGACTTACTAGAAATAGTTCACTGAAAACCAAACAAACCGCCTTTCCTACCTATTCTCAGAACAAGAGACAAAACCACACACCCACACTCACAATGGCACCTCCTTCCCCTAAGTAGGTCTGTGACTATCCGGAGTGTCCTCTGACTGGTGGGCAATACTATGTTCCCCCGAAATGGCCTGTATTCTCTCAGATCTGGTTTCCTTGGCCAACTATGTGAAGTTGTCAGGAAAAAGTGGTGAGCCACTACCTGCTTTCTCAGGAAAGGTCCCTCTTCAGAGCTCTCCTGGCATTTGGCCATCCTCACATCAGTAGGTACCAAGAAAGACTGACTCTGTCCTTGGTAAATCCAAACAAGTGAGCCCACTGGGAGTGGGACTGGAACTGCATCTGGGTGCCTGGCTTCTTGGATACCAAGTTCAGAGAGTTCCATCACCAAGGAAATGAGGTATGACACTTTCTTTGGAACTGAATGAGGTCACTGCCTTGGCAACCACTTGGTCCTAACAGTTGCTTCCAAGGGCCCCATGAGATGGAGGCTGCCCCTTCTTCCTCTGACACTTTCACAATTTAGAATGGTATATCAACCATAGGCACACACACAGGCCTGGTTTGGTCCATCTTCTCCACAATAAGAAGAGAGAGGCTGATTCAGACACATCCCTTCATCCTGACCAGGTGGTTTGTCATCGAAGATGACTTTTGCTCTTTCAGGTCCTTCATACCTGTCTACAACTTCTCCAGGTATCATTTCTGCATGGACCTTTGAGGATCTCAGCAGGTGGAAGGTCCCCTACTTTTCTGTATTGTAAGAACAACTTTGTCCCTGCTCTTCTGTAAAATGAGATTGAGGGAACAGTGTATGTTTAGGGTTAATAACAGGTTTGATTTCTATTTGTGTTAGGAATCATTCTTCTGGATGAATAATGGTATTGGGAACCTGGTATAATTACAAGAATGTAGAGGTGAAACATAAGTATGAAAACAGAAATCCAGGTATGATTTTAAACCCATAAGGGCATTGGGCCCTTGATTGGGATACTTAGCTTTGAATTATGTTCTGCACAGATGTCTCAGATAATTTGATATACAATGGCATAGGACCTTGTACCTTGGAAGATTGAATGTAGAAGAGAACATCCCTTCAAAAAGGGATAGTCGGTAGGATTAGGAAGATAGTCGGTCGTTTCAGGAAGAAGAGTGAGTACATGATTTGGAACAAAAGTTCTTTAGCAATAGGATTTAAGTTAGAGAGTGAATGTATATGTCAGCACTTATGAAGAGCCAGTCACGATGATGAAGTGGGGAAAACATGTAGAAAAGAAGATATCAATAAAGATATTACGAAATCAGGGAAAGTATAAAGTGAGTGAGAGGATTAGACATTTTCAACAGGCTTGAGCTTGAATCTTAGAAAGAAACAAATATGAAGTCACCAATAATATTGACATTTGAGAGCATTAGGCACCCTGGACATGGATGTTTTTAGTAATCTATGTTCACTTTTCATTTAGGCTTTGCTTGGTTCAATCATAAGTGTAACATTTACATTTTTGTCCAGAATATTATTGTGATAATATGTATATGTAGATCAGGTGACATAAGTATTTCTTCCACCATTTTTGGTAGCAATATACTGAAGACATAAAATTAGTATTGGGCGTACAAAGAGGTGTACCCTATGTCTATGAATATAGAGATAAAGCATGAATAGACCATACTGTGAATAAGTAATATAACTTGTTTCAACTTAATATAATGGGATGAACTGATATCTGAAAAATTACTGGAAATCTTATATGCATATACAATCATTCATTCCAACCAGTTATTCATCTAATGTCAATATTAGTGTTTTGGTTTATCATGAAGAGTGTGTGAGTTTTACTTCAAAAGTGATTATGGAAATCGAAAATAATGTGTTTGGAAAGAAGTCTCATGAAAAGACCAGTCAAGAAACCCTGACAATACATGTGTTGTGAAGTAGGAAGTGATTAAAGTTTAAAGAAATGCCTACAAATTTGTGAACTTGTGGATGAAATACATATCTTATGATGAGCAAAAACTGAAGAAATAATAATGTACCAGTGTTGAATATAAATGAACATCATATTATATATCATGTCCCATTGGGATCTACTTGCATTGGTGATAGACTGGATCAGTTCCTGTAGAATTATTAACATTTGTATGCACCATTCACTGAAGTTAGTTTTCAGTACTAGGAAACAAATATGTATTTAAGGTGGATGAATATTTCTGAGACTAATATTTTGGAAAGTTTATTATAAATCCACATGCATGAACATGAATGAATTTAGAGAGTGTATATAAGACACATATATTTCATATTTTGAAAAATCTGGAGAGTGTATATATATATATATATATACACACACACACACACACACACACACATACCCACACACACACAAAAAAAAACACACACACAGACATTTAAAAGTAGCAATATATATGCCAATCGAAATTCATCTTTAAATATATATCATCCACAGATGCAAAAATATTTATTTTACTGAACATGAGTTTATGTATAATGATGTTCTACTAGGAAGTTCCCCTATAGGTGGAATTTTCAGTTCCAACAGCAATTTGGAGGAGTGATGTCTCTCACAATTTGTATCTGCCAAGTCAGCCACCTCACAAAAATGTACATGTGATACCAGGTAGGATTCTATAAGTGCATATGAAAATACATGTGATGAATAGGCTACAGAGAAAGGGAGACAGGAATTCATATATTTGTTTAATTTAAAAACACATGGTGAACCATTTCAATTAAAAATTGACTAGATTTATAACACCTACCATTTATCATGCAAAAGGTAAGTCCAAGTATGCAGCATGCTTCCTCTGAACTGCTTGTATTTCTATTCTGTTTGGGTATTTTTCTCCATCATATTAGGATTAGTAGTCAGAGGATAGTAGGGTATGGGATAGTGTCAGGGATTCAGTATTTCGAATAGAAAATTGAAAATGAATGCAATGTGTATGCAAATATGTGCTACACAAATATCTTCCCACTCTCATCCAGAGCAATGCCTTGACACTACCTTCGCCCCATGTATGACACAATTAGAGGAGAAGAGTTAGAAAATCTGTGAATACATATCTGCAATGGAAACTGCTCAATTTTCACAAATTTGGATAACGTAGAAGAGTTTCCAAAATTAAGGGACAATGTAAACTCTCCACAAACATGGAGCTCTGCTGGCCTAAAGAGTTCTTAAGAAACTGCCTCTGAGGTTTGGCACATGAAATATATGTTGTTGTCAGGAGCTTTTGCTTCCATTGTAGTGAGACCATCCAAGCTGGGTCTGCATTTTTGTGACCTTTGTGAGCACATGGTTTCTTGTTTTCCAATGAACATGAAGCAGCATTGCTAAATTCTCTCTTTGTAGGTAAACTGTGACCAATGGGGGCTAAGTGTCTCCCCGTGTGCACTGTGAACCCATTTGGTCATCCTCCACTTTTCGTGCTGTTTCTTGCTGCTGCACTCGCAATTTGGCATTTGCTTCATGAAACAAGGAGTTCAACTGGGACACAGTGCTGGAGCGAGTTCTGTCACGTGTGGTGGGTCAGGGTCTGCAGGAAAATGCACCAACCATGCTTCTATCCCACCAGCTTGCCTCCTTGAGCATAGCAACCTGATTCTGAACATTGCCCTGAAACTCCTACATATAACAAGATGCCTTTTCAGAGAAGGGTCTGCTGGTTGCACCATATCAGTCATAATTCATTTGGAAGCCAAAGGCAGATCCACATGGCCAAACCACAGATTTTTTATCACACACCTGCCCACAACTTCTCTAGGTCCACTACTCAGCAGGCTCGAACTTACTTGCATCTCTTTTCTATACCATTTTCATGAAAACCAGTCAATCAAGGCACCTTCTGGTATATTCATAATCAGAAACAGGACATCCAAAGGTTTTCCAGTGCCACCTGCTCATGGGAATTTTAAACATTTCATGGTATTTATTTAACCATTTTTAAAGGATGAAGTTGGAGGCACTGTGGGTTTCAATTCATTCAGGAACCATTAAATGTTGAGGAAACTCATTTTAATGAAAGCTCTCGAGAACTCTCACAGGCAAGGCTTCCAAAAGAGTGACCAAAAGTTCACATGAAGCCAGGCCCATTGAGGTCTACAATATGAGGTCCATGTTTGTTTTGACTCTCAACTATTGCTGCCAAGTCTTTCAGAATAAAATCATGTGATATCCTGGCTGAGATTCCCAGTGCTCTGTGGAAAGGAACCCTGGGTCAAGACTCATTTTCCAAGGACTACCCTCATGCGTGGCCTCCTAAAATCCCAACACAACTCATTGCAATACTTCTCTAAGATCAGTTCCAGAATGCAGTCTCTAAGGGTAATTACGCCAGAGTTCCAGCCCACGTGGACCAATTCATCTCTTCCAACCGCCACACAAGTGACCACAATTAAAACCAAAACACTCCCACATGGACCTCATCTTCTTCCATATAGACACTCATCATTACCTCTGGCTGGAGGATTCTATGAGGGGCACAGCCCAAGACAATGTCCAAAAGAAGCTTCCTTACCCCTCATATGCCTAAAGGCCCGGACTCCCTTCCTGTGAACCAGGAGTGATCAAATAGGCCTGCCGTTAATACTGCTCCACTTCTGCAATTTGTGGCCTATTGACTGTGGGGTTTAGATTCTTTTTGTAAATGGGAGTCATGAGAAAACCCAAGCACCTATGGGCTAGACTCTGCAGGGCTTTGAAGAACTCATTTGACCCAAAGGATCCCTATTCTCACTTGATGGAGGCAGGAACATTACAGAGGAAGACGAGAGACTCCATCCACAATGACCGCTCTTTTGGCCATTTTGGTTTTGGATGCACACATGGGATCCTTCTTTAGACCAATCAGGTGCTGAGAATCAAAGCCACAGCCTCACACAGGGCCAAGAGGCTGATTCAGACACATCCCATTCTAAAGCAATTAAGCAAAGAGCCCAAGGTGATGCCCATTCATTTTCATTTGAAAACTGTTTTCTTCAGGCTTCAAAAAAAGGTGGCCTGAGTCAAAGAACTTCCTGACATTCAGGGCAACAGACAAATAGGTAAGCAAAAGACCCAAAGCAGGGTTTCTCCATTGAGACTCTCCTGGTCCCAATGATATCTCTGTTTTCTGACATGCTCTCATTCCCTTCAGCTATCCAGTACATAGCCATGTCACAGATCTTGGAGGTGGTTCATATGGTGGACATAAAATCATAAGCCTATTCTGAAGAGTGGCCATAATTCTACGAAGAAAACAGGAACTTTGGAAGATAGTAGGTGTTGCACATCCATAAGGCAATCCACAGTCCATTCATAAATTAGGCAGGATGAATGCTGAGAAGCTTTCTACTAGACATGACAAATCCATTGATGCATTCTCTTTTCTAATGTCTACAACCACAGACACGGTGGGATACACAGACATAGAAACACTTGCCTTGTCAAAGGACTCAGTAGACACAGTCCATTCCAAACCAAACAAACTGCCTTTCCTACCTATTCTCAGAACATGAGACAAAACCACACATCACACCGACAACCACAAAGGCACCTCCTTCCTCCAAGTAGATATGTGACTATCTGGAGAGCCCTCTGACTGGTGGACCATTTTATGTTCCCCCGAAACGGCCTGTCCTGTCTCAGATCAGGTCTCTTTGGCTAACTCTGTGAAATTGTCCGGGACCAGCAGTGAGACACTACCTGCTTTCTCAGGAAAGGCCCCTCTTCAGAGCTCACCTGGCATTTGGCCACACTCACATCAGTATTTACCAAGAAAGACGGACTCTGTCCTCTGTAAATCTAAACAAGTGAGCTCACTGGGACTGGAACTCGGACTGCCTCTGGGTGCCTGGATTCCAAGTTTAGAGTGTTCCTTCACCAAGAAAATTAGATGAGGTCACTTCTTTCTGGAACTGATTGAATTTGCTGCCTTTGCAACCACTTTGTCCTAACAGTTGCTTCCAAGGGTCTCATGAGATGGAGGCTGCCCCTATTTCCTGTTACAATTTCACAAGATAGAAAGTTATATCAACCATAGGCACCTGGGAACAGCTCTCTACATAGGCCTGGTTTGGTCCATCTTCTCTACATTAAGAAGATAGAGGCTGATTCAGACACATCCCTTCGTCATGACCAGGTTGTTTGCAATTGAAGATGACTTTTTCTCTCTCAGGTACTTCATAGTTCCCTATATCTTCTCCAGGGATTATATCTGCATAGACCTTTGAGCTTCTCAGCAGGTGAAAGTCTCCCTACATTTTTGTATTGTAAGACCAACTCAGTCCTGCTCTTTTGTAAAGATAGATTGAGGGAACAGTATATGGTTAGGGTTAATAACAGGTTCGATTTGTGTTAGGAATCATTCTGCTGGATGAATAAGAATATTGGGATCCTGTGGTATTTATAAGAATATAGAGGTGAAATATAAGTATGACAATGGAATTCTAGATAAGATTTGAAGCCCAGAAGTGCACTGGGCACTGGAGTGGGAAACTTAGCTTTGAACAATGTTCTGCACAGATATCTCAGATAAATCGATATATAATGGCAAAGGACCATGTACCTTGGTTGATTGAATGTGTAAGAAAACATCCAGTCAAAAAGGGATAGTCGGTAGGATTAGGAAGATAGTGTAGGTTTAGATAGAAGAGTGAGAATAGGATTTGGACCAAAAGTACTTTAGCAATAGCGTTTTGGTTAGAGAGTGAATGTAAATGTCAGCACATGTGAAGAGTTGGTCACAGTGATGAACTGGAAAAAATATGTAGGAAAGCATTTATCAATAGAAACATTAGGAAATCAGGCAAAGTATAAAGTGAGTGATAGGATTAGACATTTTCAACAGGTTGAGATTTAATATATAATCTTAGGAAGAAACAAATATGTAGTCACCGACAGGATAGACATTTGAGAGCATTAGACAACCTGGACATGGATGGTTTTAGTAATCCATGCTCACTTCCTATTTAGGATTTGGTACAATCATAAGTGTGACATTTGCGTTTTGTGTCCAGAATATTACACTGAAAAAATGTATATTTATATCAGGTGACATGAGTATTTCTTCCACCATTCCTGGAAGCAATATGTTGAAGACATATAAATTAGTATTGGGGGTACAAATACGTGCACCCTGTGTCTCTGAATATAGAGAAAATGTATGAATAGACAATAGTGTGAATAAAGAATATAATTGGTTTCAACTTTAAAAAATGGATTGAAGTGATATCTGAAAATATAAAGAAAATTTTATATTGATAAACATACATTCATTCAAACCAATTATACATCTATTTGTAATATTAGGGTTATGGTTTATCATAAAGGGTGTGAGTTTTGCTTCAAAATTGATTATGGAAATCGAAAATAATGTGTTTGGGTAGAAGTCACATGAAAAGACCAGTCAAGACACCTGGAGGAATACATGTGTTCTGAAGCAGGAATTGATTGAAAGTGAAACAAATGCCCATAAATTTGTGAATTTGTGGATGAAATATATATACTATGATGTCCATAATACGAATAAATATTAATGTACCAGGGCTTAATAAAAATGAACGTCAATATGCACAGCTTGTCATATAAGAATCGAGGTGCATTGATGTTAAACTTGGTCAGTTACTGTAGAAATATTAGTTAAATCTGTTTTTCAGGTGCATGAATAATCTTGTGAAAAGTTGATTATAAATCCAAGTCCATGAACATGAATAAATTTAGCGAGTGTAAATAAGACACATATATTTCATATTTTCAAAAATCTGGAGAGTATATATATATATATATATATATATATATATATATATATATATATACATATATATATATACATATATATTTACACAAAACACACACACAGACATTAAAAAGTAGCAATATATATGCCACTCAAAATTCATCTATAAATATATATCATCCAAAGATGCAAAAATATTTATTTTACTGAACATGCGTTTATGTATAATGTTTTTCTACTAGGAAGCTCCCCTATAGGTGGAATTTTCAGTTCCAACAACGATTTGGAGGAGTGATCTCTTCTCACAATTTGTATCTACCAAGTCAGCCAACTCACAAAAATGTACATGTGATACCAGGTAGGATACTATAAATGCATATAAAAATACATGTGATGAATAGGCTACAGAGAAAGGGACAGGAATTCATATATTTGTTAATTTTAAAAACACATGGAGAACTATTTCAATTGAAAATTGACCAGATTTATAACACCTACCATTTATCATGCAAAAGGCAATTCCAAATATACAACATGCCTCCTCTGAAATGCTTGTATTTCTATTCTGTTTGCGTTACTTTTCTCCATCATATTAGGATTAGTAGTCAGAGTCTAGTAGGGTATGTGAATATTTCTGAGAATAATCTTGTGAAAAGATGATTATAAATCCACATTCATGAATATGAAAATTTAGGATGTATAAAATAATACACATATATTTCATATTTTGAAAAATCTGGAGAGTGTGTATATATATATATATATATATATATATATATATATATATATATATATACACACACACACACACAAACATTCACAGACATTAAAAAGTAGCACTATATGACAATTTAAAATCACCATGAAATATATATCATCCACAGATCCAAATAAATTCATTTTACTGAACATCGATTTATGTATAATGTTGTTCAACTAGGAAGCTCACCCACACGTTGAATTTTCAGTTCCAACAGCGTTTAGGAGGAGTGATCCCTTTTCACAATTTGTATCTGCCAATTCAGCCACCACACAAGAATGTACGTGTGGTAACAGGTAGGATTCTAAATGTGCATATAAAAATACAGGTGCTGAATAGGCTTCAGAGTAAGGGAGACAGGAATTCACATATTTCTTAACTTTTAAAATACATGGAGAACTATTTCAAAAAAAATTGACAAGATTTAAAACTCCTACACTATATAATTCAAAAGGCAAGCCCAACTATCCACCATGCCTCCTCTGAACTGCTTGTAGTTCTATTCTTTTGGGGGTATTTTTCTCCAACATATTAGGATTAGTAGTCAGAGTCTAGTAGGGTATGTGTTAATGTCAGTGATTCAGTATTTTGAATGGAAAATAGGAAAATGAATCCAATGTGTATGCAAATATGTGCTTCAGAAAAATCTTTCCACTGTCATCCAGAACAATCCCTTGACATTACCTTCGCCCCAAGTAAGACACAATTAGAGGAAAAGAGATAGAAAATATGTGAATACATATCTGAAATGGAATTTGATCAGGAGTTCACAACCATGGAGGTGGTAGAGGAGTTTTCAAAAGTAAGGGACAGGGTAAGCACTCCACAATCACAGAGCTCTGCTGGCCTAAAGACTTCTTGAGAAACTGCCTCTGAGTTTGGGCACTTGAAATATATGTTGTTTTCAGGAGCTTTTGCTTCCTTCTAGTGAGACGATCAAAGCTGGGTCAGCATCTATGTGACCTGGAGGACATAAATTGTAATATTCCAATGAACATGAGGGAGCAGTGCTGAATTCTCTCTTTGTAGGTATACTATGGCCACTTGGGGCTAAGTGTGTCCCCGCGTGGACTGTATATTCATTTGTTCCTCTTCCACTCTTCATTGTGTTTCTTGCTCTTGCACTGCGACTTTGGTATTTGCTTCACGAAATACATGGAGTTCAACTGGGACACAGTGGTCTAAGTGTCTGCCCGTGAGGACTGTGAAGCCATTTAGTAATCCTCCACTTTTCCTGGTGTTTCTTGCTGCTGCACTGCGAGTTTTGTATTTGCTTCATGAAATACAAGGAGTTCAACTGGGACACAATGCTGGAGGGAGTTCTATCACATGTGGTGGCTCACACATGAGCATTCATGAAACCGGCCTCTATACCACATAGCTTGCTCCCTTGACCATAGCAACCTGATTCTGTAAATTACCCTAAAACCTCTCCATATAACAAGATGTGTTTACTTATAATGGTCTCCTGGCTGCACCATGTCCGTCTCATGACATTTGGAATCCAAAGGCAGATCCACATGGCCCCATCACAGATGTTTTATCACACACCTGCCTACCGCTGCTCTAGGCCCTCTACTCATCAGGCTCCAAATTACTGGCATCTCGGTTCTACACCATTTTCATTAAACCCAATCAATCAAGGCACTGTCTGGTACACTCATGATCAGAAATAGGACATCCAAAGGTTCTGTATGCCACCTGTTCATGGGAATTTCAAAAATTTAAACTATTTATCTAGCCTTTTATCAAGGATGAAGTTGGAGGCACAGTGGATTTCAATTCATGCAGGAACCATTAAATGGTGAGTATGATCATTTCAATGAAAACTCTGGAGAACTCTCACAGGCAAGGCTTCCCAAAGAGTGTCCAAAAGGTCACCTGAAGCCAGGCTCATTGAGGTCTACAATTGAGATCCATGAGTGTTTTGATCTCAACTATGGCTGCCAAGTCTTTCAGAATAAAATCTTGTGGTATCCTGACTGAGATTCCCAGTGCTCTGTGGAAAGCTACCCTGGGCCTACATCTCAGGTTCCAAGGGCGACTCTCATGCATGGCCTCCTCAAATCCCAACACAACTCATGGCAATACTTCACTAAGCTCAGTTCCAGGACACAGTGTCTAAAAGGAGTACACCAGAGTTCAGGCCCAGGAGGACCCAGTAATTTCTTCCAGCTACCACACATATGACCACAATTTAAATCAAAACACTCCCACATGGGCCTCATCTTCTTCTACACAGACACGCATCATAACCTCTGGCTGGAAGTTTCCATGAGGGGTGCAGCCCAAGACAGTGTCCAAAATAAGCTCCATTGCCCCTCATTTGCCAAAACTCAGGGAGGCCTAAACACCCTTCCTTTGAACCAGGAGTGATCAAATAAGCCTGCCTTTAATACTGCTCTGCTTCTCCAATTTGAGGCCTAATGAATGTCAGGTGTAGATTTTCTATGTGATTTGGAGTCATGAGAAAACCCAAGCACCTATGGGCTATCCACTGTAGGGCTTTGAAGAACTCATTTGACCCAAATGATCCCTATTCTCACTTGACGGAAGTCAGGAACTGAAAAGGTCGGGCGAACTTCGGAGGAAAAGACCACCAAGAGACTGTCTCATGCCACAGCAAAGGGTTTATTGGGGGTCCAGCATGCTGAGGCTCAGAGCTCACTTCAGAGGAGCAAAGAACAAAGAGCCCAGAGAACAACTTGAGCAGAGTTTATATACATTCTTTAGAGAGGGCAGGGACTTTACATAAATCATAGCCTCCTTTAGAAAATCATCATATACCGCGGGAAAATCAAATAATAACTCTAAAACATGATTAGCACATTCATTAGCGGGAACAGGTTGGGCAGCGGGTGATTGGTCAGCCGTGAGAAGGAGTATACATTTAAACTGATTGGTTGAAGCACTGAGATGTATATGTGCAGATCTGCATGGTTTCTGGGAAGGGGTGGTTAAGTAACGAGGTGGTCAGGGAAGATTTCAACACACATCTAATGGGAAGATCCGGGAATTGTCTTAAGTGCCACAGGAATTTCAGGTTCGGAGTGCAGCTTGGAAAATGTACAAAACCTGGTTCTTTACGTTTCAATTTCAATTTCTTTTATTCTTTCATTTCCCACCCCTTTTTCTGACTACTTTTAATCTTAAAAGTAATGAATCAAAATTATTGTGGGGTTTCACATTCTATTCCTACCAGTGCAGCATATTTCTGTCTGATTATCATGAGTTTCACCTGCCTAATCTGAGCCTGGAGAAAGGAAACTATGTGGTTAAGCAAACAAGGTCCCACAGTTAGCAACACCATAAGGATGATCAGGGGTCCAGCTAAGTCTGATATTAGTGTAGTTACCAGGGGTACTGGGTTAACCATGACTCAAAGCCCCCCTTGTTGAATCTCTCATTCTCTCTGGCGCTCTTCAAGGTATTTTCTTAATTTACTCATGAATTATTTTGCAACTCCAATTTGGTCAGCATAAAAACAACATTCTTCTCTCAGTGCAACACAGAGGCCCTCTCCCTCATCAAGAGGAGGTCTAATCCTCACCTGTTCTGTAAAACAACTTCAGAGAGAGAGGTTAAGGATTCCTGCAAAGCTGTGATGGAGGTCTCTAACGTCTTCAAGTCTTGATTTATTGCTGTTTCTAATTGGGCCATTTGTTGTTAACCACGCATCATAGAAGCTGTTCCCATACCCACTCCTGCAGCAGCTCCTATCCCCAATAGGATGGCTAGAGTAAGGGACAATGGTTCCCCTTGATATCGGGTTGTTTGTCCCCCTAGTAGACCTTCAAATGATTAAGCATTATGATAGAGTACCCTGGAGAGTATCTGCACCATTACACAGTAATTTACAGGGCTGTCAAAGACCTGGGCTGAAATACAAGGAGTTCTGACTGTGTGGAGTTCAGTACCATAAAGGTTCCTTTAATTAGTTCCCAGGGGGAGGAGTCAGATGTACTCTGGACTGGGGAAGTAGGCAAAGACGGAATCCAGGAAGTATTAGATGGTAGAGGGGTTCTGGTAGATCTAGGCATGGAAGGTTTAGGAGGCTTAATTCCTGGCTTGAGGGGATTGGGTCCTATTGCTGTGGGATTTTCTTTCTTTTTAAGCCAGACGGTGAACCAGAGACCAAATTCATCACCTGGGCCATAAATATAGAATCGCATTCCCCACGTATTTCCCATAGGCCAGGTTTTTCTGAGGTAGCCCCTTCCTTTGGAAGTGAAAGTTATATTGAGGGGGTAACACAGAGTATTCTTTCCACAGCGAGTTTTTGACACCACTGGGCTAGCAGCACATTTCTTGGGATCAATCCAGGTGTCATTTCATCCTACCCGAATCATACCTTTCTGGGGAGTTTGGGTTCCACCATGCAGCTTTCGTTTGTTCACAACCCCAAGATCTACAATAAAAGTCACTGGGGCCTCCACAGGTTTGGGCCTGTTTTATGACTTTGGAAATCAGGTGGGCACACATAATAGTCAAGACTGGCTAGTTTACACCTGAGCTGGGGGAGATGACATCCATAATTCATGGGTTAAGGTGGTCTATGTGGTCTATGTGGTCTATGAGTGGGATCTGTGTGGGGTCCTCTATGTCAGGGAGATCCCAGTCAGGGAAGCCTATGGCAAGCTGACAAATGTCCGGGTGGAGAGATGGCCACCAAGTCCATAAGGTGGCTGTTTGTGAAATAGATCACACTACTTGCCCATTAGGATTCATTACTTGCCCTTGTTGCTGAGCACGCTGATGGGGATTAGGGCTGCTGGTGGTCATGGGAAGAATCCATAGCCCTACCCACATGATGGACACGCAACTTGAGATGGATACCAGTCTGTAGAAGTTTCCAGCCAGAGTCTGTACAGGGCTCAGGCATGAGATGGGAGGCATTGATCCAGGAAGTGATCCCATCCACTTTCACCACTGTGGGTGTTATAAGCAGCACCTGGTATGGTCCTTTCCAGTGGAGTTCCAGGGATGACACCTGACGCCATCTCACGTAGACGAAGCCTCCCACTTGATATCAATGTGGGGTTCCCTCGTCTCCAGTCTGATAAGCAGAGGCCAAATGTTTCCACAGGTATCGCTGGGTGCTGGGTTTGTTAAAGGGCTTTAAATCTGTCAAGCAAGGGGGTGTGAAAGGAATCATTAAGTCTCAGAGTTGGGATTAGGTCCCCTACTGGAGGAAGGGCACCATTGAGAATTTCATAAGAGGTGAGGTTACACAAAGAGGCGGAGGGGGTATTTATTTCACAAAACAGTGCATAAGGTTGGAGCATAGTCCAATTTTTTATGCCAGTATCCAAGCTTAATTTTGTTAAGTACTCTTTGATGGTTCTATTCATCCTTTCTACCTGTCCTGAGCTCTAGGGTCTATAAGCACAATGTAACTTCCAATTAATCCCCAGGGTCCTGGCAAATCCCTTACTTTCCTGGGGCATGAATGCCGGTCCGTTAGCGGACCCTATTACCTTAGGCAGGCCGAACCTTGGAAAAATGTCTTCTACGATCTTTTTGACTACCATCTGAGCTGTTTCTTTCTTCATGGGGAAGGCTTCAACCCATCCTGAAAAAGTATCTACAAAGACTAGGAGATATTTAAGTTCATACCTTGCTGGCTTAATTTCAGTAAAGTTCAATTCCCAGAATTGTCCTTGTCTGGTTCCTTGTAAGCGCTTCCCTGCAGGAAGCTTGGATGGGTAAGCATTAACTACTTGGCAGACTTGACAAGCTCTAGTCACCTGCTCAGCTATTTCTTTCCTCTGTGAGTCAGTCAACAATAAGTCCTTTCTCCGGTCCTTTAAGAGTGCCTATATCTTCTCTGAGTCTAAGTGGGTGAGCTGGTGTACGTCTTTGACATAAAGGTGGGCTTTTTGAAATTGTAAACTTGGCTCTGTAGGATCCCAGAGTTCTGTATCTGTCTCCTCAGATGATAAGTTGCCTGAATGTTCCGGTGCGGCCAAGTCTCCTGATTGTTCTTCCCCCTGGTGTGGAAAAAGTTAACACAGTCACTCCATTTAGGGCTGCCAATTAAGCTTCCTCATATGCCCTTCTTTTTCCAACCGCCACGGGTTCGTTTCCCTTCTGGTGCCCTGGGCAGTGCACTATAGCTAGTTCCTTAGGGCCCTGCACTGCTGAGAGAAGTTGGAGGATCTCATCTTTGTTCTTTATTTCTTTCCAGGTGGAGGTTAATAACCCCCTTTGCTGGTAAATAGCCCCGTGCACATTTGCAGTGGCAAATGCATAGCGGCTATCAGTGTATATGGTGGCCCTTTTGCCTGTTGCTAGTTCCAATACTTTCGTAAGGGCAATCAGTTCTGCTTTTGGGGCTGATGTCAGTTCTGGGAGACCAGAGGAACAGATGACATTAATTTTGCTAACTACTGCTTCTCCAGCCCACCGCTTACCATCTTGGAGGAAGCTGCTGCCATCCATAAACCATACAACTTCAGGGCAAGGCAGTGGCTGATCCTTCAAGTCTCGTCGTATACTGGTTTCCTCTGCCAGTATGTGTTGACACTCATGAGAGACGGGTCTTGATGATTCTTCTGGGAGCAGTGTAGCCGGGTTGAGTGGAGCAGCGGGTCCCAGCGTGATTCTATCTTTGTCAAGCAAGAGGTTCTGGTAGTGGGTTATTCTAGAGTTTGATAGCCACATCTCTGGAGGCTGACAGATGATGCACTTCAGGGCATGGGGGACTATAATCGTTAGCTTCTGTCCCAACGTTAATTTATCAGCATCTTTTATTAGAAGGGCTGCCGCTGCTATAGCTCTTAAGCAATGGGGTGACCCACTAGCCACTGGGTCCAGTTTATTTGATAAGTATTCTACCGGCCTTTTCCAAGGTCCCAAAGTCTCAGTGAGCACAACCCGTGCTATTCCTTTCTTTTCCTCGATGTAGAGACTGAAGGGTTTTTCTATATCTGGGAGTGCTAAGGCTGGAGCAGATAGCAGCACCTTTTTTCTGACATTATCAAAAGCTTGTTGGTGCTCAGGGGTCCATTGGAAGTGGGCATCCCCCTTTATCAGCGGGTATAAAGGGGCAGCCAGAGACACGAACCCAGGAATCCATAACCTGCAAAAGCCGGCAGTCCCAAGAAACTCCCTGAGTTGTCTCTTATTAGATGGGGGCAGTATCTGCACAAAGGTTCGTTTTGTGGGCTCAGTGAGCCATCCTTTGCCACCCCTAAGAGAATAACCCAGGAAGATTATTTCTTGCGGACAAATTTGGGCCTTTTTGGCAGAAGCCCTATATCCAAGCCGAGCAAGCTTGGAAAATAATGCTTGGGTCCCAGACTCATAGTTCTCTTTGGTGTCGGCTGCCAGTAGCAGACCATCCACATATTGGAGTATGGTGACATCGGGGTGTGCAGTTTTGAAGTCATTGAAGTCCTTGTGGAGGGGTTCATCAAAGAGAGTGGGAGAGTTTTTGAACCCCTGTGGGAGTCTAGTCCAGGTTAGTTGGACAGATGTTCCTTTTTCGGGGTCTATCCGCTCAAAAGCAAACAGCAACTGACTGTCCTTATGTACGGGCAAGCAAAAGTGAGCATCTTTTAAGTCTAGCACAGTGTACCATTCCTGCTCCAGATTCAGAGCGCTAAGCAAATTATATGGATTCGGTACAGTGGGGTGAATGTCCTGCACTCTGTTGTTGATCTCTCTTAGGTATTGAAGGGTCCGGTAGTCCCCAGTTCCTGGCTTTCTTACTGGTAGCAGGGGGATATTCTAGGACAAATGACAGGGCCTTAAGACCCCAAAAGCCAGGTATTTCTGAATATGGGCCCTTATCCCATCCTTAGCTTCTTTGATTAGAGGATATTGTTTAACACTGATTGGAGAGATAGAGGCTTTTAATTCTACTACTATTGGAGGTTGTTATATGGCTAGACCTAACCCAGCAGTTTCTGCCCAGGCATTAGGATAATCTTTTATCCATTTCTGGGGTCGTTTGCCTGTTTGATCAGTCCTAGGAGGCGCGAAGTGTTGATGTTCATCTTCTACGGATGTTGTCAAAGCCATGACTATGGGAGTTTTTACTGAAGGCTTTAGAAACTCCACTTGGGGACCATCAGGGTTAAAGGTTATTCTAGCCCAGAGTTTGGTAAGCAGATCCCAGCCCATCAATGGGGCTGGGCATTCTTAGATTACTTGGAAAGCGTGGTGGACTTTTCCATTTCCTAGGTCCATAGTCCTCTTAGTTGTCCCAGCCCAATATCTACTGCCATTAGTACCTTTAACAGGGGACCATTTATTTGATAGGGGGCCCAGTGGGGTCTTAAAGGATGATTATACTGCTCCTGTATCCACTTCAAAGTTCACTGGGGTCCCCTCCACTTTAAAAGTTACCCTGAGCTCGGAGAGGGGATCCGAGGCCCGACTTTCCTAGTCCTCTTCTAGAGTCAGCACGGCGGACTGGCATCTCTGCTTCTTTCGGGGGCACTCTTTGGCCTAGTGTCCTGTTTTCTTTACAGTAGGCACACTGATCTGAGGCCAGGGGCAGCCATTGGCGGGGGCCCAGGTATCCCTTTCTGTCTTCCTGCTTTTTAACTTCTGGCATATTTGGTGCTCTGACCAGAACCTTAGTCAATGCTTTAGTCTGCCTTTTGCTCCTTTCATCCTCCTTTTGTTCCCTTTCCGTCTCTCTCCTCTGTTCCCTTTCCTCCTCAGTTTCTCTCTTATAATATACTTTCTCAGCATCTCTTACTAAATCTCTCAAGGTCTTATCTTGTAATACATCTAGACGTTGTAACTTTCTCTTAATATCTAGGGCAGCCTGCTCGATAAAGGCCATTGCAACAGATGCTTGTTCATCCTCTGCCTGAGGATCAAAAGGAGTATATTTCCTATATGCTTCCATAATTCTCTCCAGAAACATAGAGGGAGACTCATTAGGCCCTTGGATAATCTCTCTTACCTTGGCCAAATTAGTCGGCCCTCTGGCGGCCACTCGGAGACCCGCTATTAGAGTCTGGCGATAAGTGGACAGATGCTACCTACATTTAAAGGTGTTTGGGTGCCAGTTGGATCGGTTCATTGGCCCGTAGGGACGGAGAGGAAGCATCATAGGGGCTTCCGAGTTTTCTATTATCCGCAACCGGCGGGTTCCTTTAGGTGGCCCAGCTTCCTCCAGGGGAGGAGGGGTTGCTGCTGCTGCAGAGAAGTCCCCTGGAGTGCTTGGGTCTGGCCCAATTGCCTCTAGCGGCGGAGAGGCTGAGTCAGCGGCGAGAATATCATCTGGAACGTGTTGGGGGTTGGAGAGCGAGGGTAGAAGATAAGGAGGGGGAGGAGTGTCCAGTCTTGTGACTCAGGGAGAATGGAAGGAAGAGGGGGAGGAGTGGAAGGTTTGAATGATAGGATGCTGGGGGAAGGGGTATATGGCTGTTGATCTGGGTGGCCACGTGGCCCCGGCTGAAAGACAATATCTCTGACTTTCGGATTAGAGGGAAGTAGAAGGATCCTTCTGGGGGGCCACCTGACTCCGAGAATGGGCCATTCTGAAGCACAGAGAATCTGCCAGGTACGGCATTTTACTGAAAAAGAAAGATTCTGGGCCCTTGAGCGGACATCAGTCCAATGATCAAGTGTCAGGGACAGAGAAGTGGAAGTGCTTTTTCCCATAATGAGAGTTACTCAAACAGGGACAGTGAAGACACAAACGCAACACAGACAAAGACAAACAGTAAACGTTTAACATGAGTCCAAGACAAAGATTAGAACTGAGTAACTGCCAAAACCTGATGGGTTAGACAATAAAGACAGCCCGTAAACTCAACATGAGTTCAGAACAATGACCAAAACTGAGTAGCCGGCAAAACCTGATGGGCTGGCGAACCGAATCCTGAAGCAAAATATAAACGAGTTGAGGAAATTAGTATTCCTTGATTTCTCTAGTCCTCTGGAGTGTCCCCCAGGAACGTGGCCTGTAGCTCTGTGACACATCTGTCAGCCACCATCAGAGAGAGCTAATGCTCTTCACTGACAGGCACTTTGCCAATCCATAACCTGAAACCCAAAACCAGAAAGAGGTGCCTTACTTACCCCGAGAGGAGTCCATTGGGGTCTTTCGTCCGCCGCTGCCGGATATCTCACCTGGGGCCTCCAGATGAATATGTGGGGCGAACGTCAGAGAAAAAGACCACCAAGAGGCTTTCTCATGCAACAGCAAAGGTTTCATTGGGGGTCCAGCATGCTGGGGCTCAGAGCTCACTTTAGAGGAGCAAAGAACAAAGAGCCCTGAGAACAACTTGAGCAGAGTTTATATACATTCTTTAGAGAGGGCAGGGACTTTACATACATCATAGCCTCCTTTAGCAATTCATCATATACCATGGGAAAATCAAATAACAACTGTAAAGCATGATTAGCACTTTCATTTGCGGGAACAATTCGGGCAGGGGGTGATTGGTCAGCCCTAAAAAGGGGAATACATTTAAACTGATTGGTTGAATACCTGAGATGTATACTTGCTGAGCTGCAGGGATTCTGGGAAAGGGTTGTTAAGTAACTAGGTAGTCAGGGAAGATTTCAACACACATCTAATGGGCAGATCCGGGAATTGTCTAAACTGCCTCAGGAAAGTGCAGCTTGGAAAGTTTACAAACCTGGTTCTTTACATTTCAATTTCAATTTCAATTTCTTTTATTCTTTCAGAACCTTACAGAGAAAGGCAAGAGACTTAATCCACAATGACTGCTCTTTTGGCCATTTTGGTTTTGGATGCACACATGGGATCTTTCTTTCGATCCATCTGGTGCTGATAATCTAAGTCACAGCCTCACACAGGGCCAAGAGGCTAATTAAGACACAACCATTTTCAAAGCAATTACTACTCTGAGGTCAGTTACAGAACTCAGTCTCTGAGGAGAATCACACCAGTGTTCAAGGCTAGGTGCACCCAGTCATCTTTTCCAACCACCACATAAATGACCACAATTAAAACCAAAACAATCCCACATGGCCCTCACCTTCTTCCATAGAGTCACTCATCATAACCTCTGGCTGGAGGATTCCTTGAATGGCGCAGCTCAAGAGAGTGTCCAAAATAAGCTTCCTTGCCCCTCATTTGCCTAAACTCAGGGTGGCCTGGACACCCTTCCTGTGAACTAGGATTGATCACATAGGTCTGCCGCTAATACTGCTCTACTTCTCCAATTAGAGGCCTACTGACTGTCAGGTATAAATTCCTTATGTGATTTGGATTCATGATTAAACCCAAGCACCTCTGAAGAGCTTGGAAGAACTCATTTGACCCAAAAAATCCCTATACTCCCTTGAAGAAGGTCAGGAACCTAACAGAGGAAGGCAAAAGACATCATCCACAATGACTTATGTTTTTGCCATTTTGGTTTTGGATGCACACATTGGATGTTTCTTTAGATCCATCAGGCGCTGAAAATCTAAGCCATAGCCTCTCACAGGGCCAAGAGGCTGATTCAGACACATGGCTTTCCAAAGCAATTAAGCAAAGAGCCACAGGTGATGCCCATTCATTTCCATTTGAAAACTGTTTCCTTCAGGCTTCACAAAGGTGTGGCCTGAGGCAAAGACCTTCCTGACATTCAGGGCAAAATATCAATAGGCTAGCAAAAGGCCCAAAACAGGGTTTCTCCACTGAGGCTTTTCTGGTCACACTGATATCTGAGTTTTCTGAGATGCTCCAATTCCCTCCAGCTATCCAGAACATAGCCATGTCACAGAGTTTGGAGGTGGTACATATTTTGGACACAAAACCATGAGCCTATTCTGGAGAGTGGCCAAAATTCAGGAAGAAAACAGAAACTTAGTAAGATAGTAGGTGTTGCCCATCGATAAGGCAACCTGCAGTCCATTACTAAAATGGACAGGATGAATGCTGGGAAGCTTTCTACTAGACAGGACACATCCATTGATGCATTCTCTTTTCTAATATCTACAACCATGGACACAGTGGGAGACACAGACACAGAAACACTTGCCTTGTCAAAGTTCTTTCTAGAAATAGTCCACTCCAAAGCAAACACACCGCCTTTCCTACCTATTCTCAGAACATGAGACAAAACCACAAACTCACACACACACTCAAAAAGGCACCTCCTTCCCCCAAGTAAGTCTGTGACTATCCAGAGTGTCCTT
This sequence comes from Callospermophilus lateralis, assembly GCF_048772815.1. NCBI lineage: Eukaryota > Metazoa > Chordata > Mammalia > Rodentia > Sciuridae > Callospermophilus > Callospermophilus lateralis. The sequence continues at coordinate 182,591 of NW_027512721.1, read as the reverse complement.
TGACTGGTGGGCCATTTTATGTTCCCCCGAAAAGGCCTGTCTTGTCTTAGATCTGGTCTCCTAGTCAAACACTGTGAAGTTGTCAGGAGCCTGTTCTGACCACTACATGCTTTCTCAGGGAAGGCCCGTCTTCAGAACTCTCCTCGCATTTGGCCATCCTCACATCAGTAGGTACCAAAAAAGACAGACTCTGTCCTTGGTAAATCCAAACATGTGAGCCCACTGGGACTGAGACTGGGACTGGCTCTGTGTGCCTGGCTTCCTGGATCCCAAATTCAGAGAGTTCCATCACCAAGGAAGTGAGGTAGGTCACTTATTTCAAGAATTTAATGAGTTCACTGCCTTGGCAACCACTTTGTTATAACAGTTGCTTCCAAGGGTCCCATGAGATGGAGGATACCCTACTTCCTCTGACACTTTCACTAGTTAGAATGGTATATCAACCATATGGAACCAGAAACAGCTCTCCACATTGTCCTGGTTTGGTCCATATTCTCTCCATTAAGAATAGAGAGGCTGATTCAGACACAGCCCTTCATCCTGACAAGGTTGTTTGCCATGGAAGATGACTTTTGCTCTCTCAGGTCCTACATAGCTGCCTAATACTTCTCCAGGGATCATTTCTGCTTGGACCATTGAGTTTCTAAGCAGGTGGAAGATCCCCTACATTCCTGTATTGTAAGACAAACTCTGTCCCTGCTCTTCTGTAAAGGTAGATTGAGGGAACAGTGTATGGTTAGGGTTAATAACAGGTTCGATTTTGGTGAGGACTCATTCTGTTTGATGAATAATGGTATTGGGAACCTGCGATATTTACAAGAATATATAGGTAAAATATAAGTATGGAAACAGAAATCTAGGTATGATTTGAAGCCCAGAAGGACATTGGGACCTTCATTGGGATACTTAGCTTTGAATTATGTTCTGCACAGATGTCTCAGATAAATCGATATACAATGTTATAGGACCTTGTACCTTGGATGATTGAATGTCGAAGAGAACATCCAGGATAAAAGGGATAGTTGGTAGTATTAGAAAGACAGTTTGTAAGTTTAAAAAGAAGAGTGAGTATAAGTTTTGGACCAAAAATTCTTTAGCAATAGGGTTTCGGGTAGAGAGTGAATATGAATGTCAGAACGTGTGAAGAATCAGTCACAATGATGAACTGGGGAAAATATGTAGGAAAGCAGATATCCATAGAGACATTAGGAAATCATGCAAAATGTAAAGTGAGTGATTGGATTAGACATTTTCAATATGATTGAGTTTCAATATATAATCTTAGGAAAAAACAAATATGTAGTCCCCAAAAAGATTGACAAGTGGGAGCATTAGGCAGCCTGGACATGGATGTTTTTAGTAATCCATGTTCATTTTCCATTTAGACTTTGGTACAATCATAAGTGTGATGTTTGCATTTTCTGACCAGAATATTACTGTGATAAAATGTATATGTGGATCAGGTAACATGAGTATTTCTTCCACCAATTTTGGAGCCATATTTTGAAGATGTATAAATTAGTATTGTGGGTAAAAATAGATGTACCCTGTGTCTATGAATATAGAGATAATGCATGAATAGAGCGTAGTGTGAATAAATAATATTACTTGTTCCAACTTTAAATAATGGATTAAATTGATATCGAAATATTCAGGAAATCTTATATTGATATACATACATTCATTTCAACCAATAATACATCTAATGGTAATATTAGGGTTGTGGTTTATCCTGAAGTGTGTGTGAGTTTTGCTTCAAACTGATTATGGAAATCAAATATAATATTTTTGGAAAGAAGTCTCATGAAAAGACCAGTCAAGAAACATGGAGGAATACTTGTGTTCTGAAGCAGGAAGTGATTGACATTGAAACAAATGTCTAAAAATTTGTGAACTTGTGGATAAAATATATATCCTACGATGTGCATAAACTGCAGAAATAGTAATGTACCATTGTTGAATAAAAATGAACGTCAAATTATATGTCATGTCCCATAGGAGTCTACTTGCGTTGATATTAAACTGGGTCAGTTACTCTAGAAATATTAGGATTTGTGTGCAGCTTTCACTGAAGTCAATTTTCAGTACTAGGAAACAAATATATATTTCAAGTTGATGAATAATTCTGAGAATAATCTTGTGAAAAATCGATTATAAATCTAAATACATCAACATGAATAAATTTAGGGAGTATATATAAGACACATATATTTCATATTTTGAAAAATCTGGAGAGTATGTATATATATATATATATATATATATATATATATATATATATATGTACACAAAACATACACACACACTATAAAAAGTAGCAATACATATGCTAATCGAAATTCATCATTAAATATATATAATTCACATATGCAAAATTAATTATTTTACTGAACATGGATTTTTGTATAATGTTTTTCTATTAGGAAGCTCACCCATAGGTTGAATTTTCAGTTTCAACAGCGTTTAGGAGGAGGGATCTCTTCTCACAATTTGTATCTTCCAAGTCAGACAACACAAAAAAATTAACCTGTGATACCAGGTAGGATTCTATATGTGCATATAAATATACATGTGCTGAATAGTCTATAGAGAAAGGGAGACAGGAATTCACATATTAGTTAATTTTAAAAACACATGGAGAATTATTTTAACCAAAAATTGACTAGATTTGTAACACCTACCCTTTATCATGTAAAAGGCAAGTCCAAATATACACCATGCCTCCACTGAACTGCATGTATTTCTATTTTGTTTTGGTTATTTTTCCTCCATCATATTAGGATTAGTAGTCAGAGTCTAGTAGGGTATGGGTTAGTGTCATGGTTTCAGTATTTTGATTGGAAAATAAGAAAATGAATCCAATGTGTATGCAAATATGTGCCACACAAAAATATTCCCACTCTCATCCAGAACAATGAATTGCCATTACCTTCACCCCAAATAAGACACAATTAGAGGAGAAGAGTTAGAAAATCTGTGAATACATATATGGAATGGAACATAATCAGGAGTTCACAACCTTGGAGGTGGTAGAGGAGTTTCCAAAAGTTAGGGTCAGGGTAAACACTCCACAAACATGGAGCTCTGCTGGCCTAAAAACTTCTTGAGAAACTGTCTCTGAGTTCAGGCACTTGAAATATATGTTGTTGTCAGGAGCTTTAGCTTCATTTGTAGTGAGACCATCAAAGATGGGTCTGCATCTATGTGACCTGGAGAACATGATTTCTTTTTTTTAATGAACATAAGGGAGCAGTGCTGAATTCTCTCTTTGTAGGTAAACTGTGGCCACTCGGGTCTAAGTGTCTCCCCATGTGGACTGTGAAGCCATTTGGTCATCCTCCACTTTTTGTGGTGTTTCTTGCTGCTGCACTGGGAGTATGGTATTTACTTAACGAAATACAATGAGTTCAACTGGGACAAAATGCTAGAGTGAGTTCTGTCATGTGTGGTGGGTCAGGTTCTTTAGGAGAATGCACCAACAAGTCTTCTATCCAACATAGCTTGTCCCCTTGACCATAGCAACCTGTTTCTTAAAATTGACGTTAAACCTCTCCATATAACGAGATGCCTTTACATATAAGGGTCTGCTGGCTACACTATTTCAGTCACAAGCCATTTGGAAGCCAATGGAAGATCCACATGACCCCACCACAGATATTTTATCACACATCTGCACACCACTGCTCTAGGCCCACTACTCAGCAGGCTCCAACTTACTGGCATCTCTGTTCTACACCATTTTCATAAAACCAAGTCAATTAAGCCACTGTCTGGTACACTCATGATCAGAAAAAGGACATCCAAAGATTCTCCAGTGCCACCTGGTCATAGGAATTTCAAATATATCATGGTATTTATCTGGGATTAGGAAGATAGACGGTAGGATTAAAAAGAAGGGTGAGTAAAGGATTTGGACATTAAGTTCTGCTTCTCCAATTTGAGGCGTATTGTCATGCATGGGCGACTCTCATGCCTGGCCTCCAAAATCCCAACACAATTCATAGCAATACATCTCTAAGGTCATTTCCAAAACTCCGTTTCTAAGGGGAATCACACCAGAGTTCAAGCCCAGGTGGACCCATTCATCTCTTCCAACCGCCACACAAGTGACCACAATTAAAAACAAAACACTCCCACATGGCCCTCATTTTCTTCCATGTAGACACTCATCATAATCCCTTGCTAGAGGTTTCCATGAGGGACACAGTCCAAGACAGTGTCCAAAATAAGCTCCCTTCCCCCTCATTTGCCTAAAGTCAGGGTGGCCTGGGCACCCTTCCTGTGAACCAGGAGTGATCAAATAGGCCTGCCATTAATGCTGCTCTGCTTCTCGAATTTGAGGCCTACTGACTGTGGGGTTTAGATACTTTATGTGAATTGGAGTCATGAGAAAACCCAAGAATCTCTGGGCTTCCCTCTGCAGGGCTTTGAAGAACCCATTTGAGTGAGTCTAGGAGTTGGACCAAAAGTTCTTTAGCAAAAAGGTTTTGGTGAGAGAGTAAATGTAAATGTCAGCACATTTGAAGAGTCATTCCCAATGATGAACTGGAGAAAATGTATTTGAAAGCAGATATCAATGGAGACATTAGGAAATCAGGCAAAGTACAAAGTGAGTGGTAGGATAAGACATTATTAACAGGGTTGAGTTTGAATATATAATCTTAGGAAGAAACAGATATGTAGTCACCAATAGGAATAATATTTGAGAGCATTAGGGAACCAGGACATGGATGTTGTTAGTAATACATGCTCACATTCAATTTAGGCTTTCGTACAGTCATAAGTGTGACCCTTGCATTTTGTGTCAGGAATATTACTGTGATGAAATGTATATGTATATCAGGTGACTAGAGTATTTTTTCCACCATTTCTGAAAGCAATATTTTAAAGACTTATAAATTAGTATTGGGGATACAAATACATAGACCCTGGGTCTATGAATATAGAGATGATGCCTTAATAGACCATACTGTGAATAAATAATATAACAGGTTCCACTTTTAATATTGGATTGAATTGATATCTGAAAATACATAAGAAATTTTATGTTGATATACAATCATTCATTCCAAACAGTTATACATCTAATGGTAATAATAGAGTTATGGTTTATCATGATGGGTGTGTGAGTTTGTCCCAAAAGTGATTATGGAAATCGAAAACAATGTGTTCAGAAAGAAGTCTCATGAAAAAACCAGTCAAGAAAGCTGGAGGAATACATGTGTTTTGAAGCAGGAAGTGATTGAAAGTGAAACAAATGCCTATAAATTTGCTAAATTGTGGAAGAAATATATATCGTATGATGTGCATAAAATGAAGAAAACTAATATACCAGTGTTGAATAAAAATGAACGTCAAAATAGACATCATGGAACATAGGAATCTACTTGCACCGATGTTAAACTGGGTAAGTTACTGTAGAAATATTAGCATTTGTATATACCATTCACTGAATTTAGTTTTCAGTACTAGGAAACAGATATGTAGTTCAGGTGGATGAATATTTCTGAGAATAATCTTGTGAAAAGTTGATTAGAAATCCAAATATATGAACATTAATGAATTTAGGAGTGTATAATAAGACACATATATTTTACATTTTGAAAAATCTGGAGAATATATATATATATATATACACACACAAAACCCACACAGAGCAATTAAAAAGTAGCAATATATATGCCAATCAAAATTCATCATGAAATTTATATGATCCACATATCCAAAACTATTTATTTTACTGAACATGGATTTATATATAATGTTGTTCAACTAGGAAGCTCCCCCATAGGTTGAATTTTCTGTTCCACAATTTGTATCTGTCAAGTTGGCCACCTCACAAGTATGTACGTGTGATACCAGGTAGGATTCAATATGTGCATATACAAATACATGTGCTTAATAGGCTACAGAGAAAGGGAGACAGGAATTCACATATTTGTTAACTTTAAAAACACACGGAGAACTACTTCAATTAAAAATCGACTAGATTTATAACTCCAAACCTATATATTGCAAAAGGCAAGCCCAACTATACACCACCCCTCCTCTGAACTACTTGTATTTCTATTCTGTTTGAGTTATTTTTCTCCATCACATTAGGATTAGTAGTCAGAGTCTAGCAAGCTATGGGTTAGTGTCAGGGAATCAGTATTTCGAATGGAAAATTGGAAAATGAACACAATGTGTATGCAAATATGTGCTACACAAAAATCTTCTTATTCTCTTCCAGAAAAATTTATTGTAATTAACTCCGCCCCAAGTAATACAGAATTAGAGAAGAAGAGTTAGAAAATCTGTGAATACATATCTGGAATGGAATATGCTCAGGAGTTCACAACCTTGGAGGTGTTAGAGGAGTTTCCCAAAGTAAGGGACACAGTAAACATTTCTCAAATGTGGAGCTCTGGTGCCCTAAAGACTTCTTGGGAAACTGCCTTTGTGGTTGGGCACTTGAAATATATATTGTTTTCAGGAGCTTTTGATTTCTTTCTAGTGAGACCATCAAAGCTGGGTCTGCATCTATGTGACCTGGAGGACATGGATTCTTATTTTCCAATGTACATGAGGTAGCAGTGCTGAATTCTCTCTTTGTAGGTAAACTGTGGCCATTGTGGGCTAAGTGTCTCCCTGGGGTACTGTGAAGCCATTTGGTCATCCTCCAATTTTCATGGTGTTTCTTGCTGCTGCACTGGGACTTTGGTATTTGCTTCACGATATACAAGGAGTTCAAATGGGACACAGTGGTGGAGGGAGTTCTGTCTTGTGCGGTGGGTCAGGGTTCTCAGGAGAATGCACCAAGCAGGCTTCTATCCCTCATAGCTTGCCCCCTTGTCCATAGAAACCTGGTTCTGAACATTGCCCTGAAACCTCTCCATATAACAATATGCCATTTCATTGAACATTCTGCTGGCTGCACCATGTCAGTCACAAGCAATTTGGAAGCTAATGGCAGATTGACATGGCCTCACAAAGATGTTTTATCATACACCTTCCCACCTCTGCTCTAGGCCCACCACTCAGTAGGCTCTAACTTACTGGTATCTCTGTTCTACACCATTTTTATGAATCCCAGTCAATCAAGGCACTGCCTGATAGATTCATGAATGATGTAGGACATCCAAATGTTCCCAGTGCGACCAGGTCATGGGAAATTCAAAAATTTCATGGTATTTATCTAGGCATTTTTCAAGGATGAAGTTGGAGGCACTGTGGGTTTTAATTCATTCGGGAACCATGAAATGGTGAGGATGCTCATTTCAATGAACGCTATCGAGAACTCTCACAGCTAAGACTTTCCAAAGAGTGGCCAAAAGGTCACATGAAGCCAGGCTCATTGAGGTCTACAATGTGAGGTCCATGTTTGTTTTGATTCTCAACTATGGCTGACATGCCTTTAAGAATAAAATCATGTGATATCCTGGCTGAGATTCCCAGTGCTCTGTGGAAAGGTACCCTGGGCCTATATCTCAGTTTCCATGGGCGACTCTCATGCGTGTCCTCCTAAAATCCCAACACAAGTCATGGCAATACTTCTCTGAGGTCAGTTTCAGAACTCACTCTCTAAGGGGAATCACGCCACTGTTCAAGCCCAGGTGGACCCAGTCACCTCTTCCAACTGCCACACAAATGAAAACAATTGAAACCAAAAAAAATCCCACATGGCCCTCATTTTATTTCATATAGACACTGAACATAACCTCTTGCTAGAGGTTTCCATGAGGAGCACAGTACAAGACAGTATCCAAAATAAGCTCCCTTGCCCCTCGTTTGCCTAAAGTTTGAGTGGCCTGGACACCCTTCCTGTGAAACAGGAGTGATCCAATAGGCCTGCATTTAATACTGCTCCACTTCTCCAATTTGAGGCCTACTGACTGTGGGATTTAGATTATTTATGTGTATTGGAGTCATGATAAAACCCAAGCACCAATGGGCTAGCCTCTGCAGGGCTTTAAAGAACTCATTAGACCCAAAGGATCCTTATTCTCACTTGATGGAGGTCAGGAAACTTACAGAGAAAGACAAGAGAATTCACCCACAATGACTGCTCTTTTGGCCATTTTGGTGTTGGATGCATACATGGGATCTTTCTTTACATCCATCAGGTGCTGACAATCTAAGCCACAGCCTCACACTGGGCCAAGAGCCTGATTCAGACACATCCCTTTCCAAAGCAATTAAGCAAAGAGACACAGGTGATGCCCATTCATTTCCATTTGAAAACGGTTTTCTTCAGGCTTCACAAACGGGTTGGCCTGAGGCAAAGTCCTTCCTGACTCAGGGGAAAAGAACAATTGTTAAGCAAAAGGCCCAACCACGGTTTCTCCACTGAGATGTTAGTAGTCACACTGATATCTGAGTTTTCTGAGATGCTCGCCATTCCCTTCAGCTATCCAGTATATGGCCATGTGACAGAGCTTGGTGGTGGTACATATCTTGGACACAAAACCATGAGCCTATTCTGGAGAGTGGCCAGAATTCAGGAAGAAACCTGGAACTTAGGAAGATAGCAGGTGTTACCCATTGATTATGCAAGCCCTGGTCCATTCATTAATTGGGCAGGATGAATGCTCGGAAGCTTTCTAATAGACAGGACACATCCATTGATGCATTCTTTTTTTCTAATGTCTACAACCACGGACACAGTGAGATACACAGACATAGAAACACATGCCCTGTGAAACGACTTAGTAGAAACATTTCACTCCAAACCACAAAACCGTCTTTCCTACCTATTCTCAGAATATGAGACAAAACCACAAACCCACACCAACACCCAAAAAGGCACCTGCTTCCCTCAAGTAGGTCTGTGACTATCCAGAGTGTCCTCTGACTTCTGGACCATACTATGTTCTCCCAAAATGGCCTGTCCTTTATCAGATCTGGTCTCCTTGGTCAACTCTGTGAAGTTGTCAGGAGCTAGTGGTGAGCCACTACCTGCTTTCTCAGGAATGGCCCCTCTTCAGAGCTTTTCTGGTATTTGGCCATTCTCACATCAGTAGGTACCAAGAAAGATTGACTCTGTCCTTGGTAAATCCAAACAAGTGAGCTCACAGGGACTGTGACTGAGACTGGCTTGGATGCCTGGCTTCCTGGATCCCATGTTCAGAGAGTTCCATCACCACAGAAGTGAGGTGAGGTCACTTCCTTCAGGAACTGAATGAGTTCACTGGCTTGGCAACCACTTTGTCCTAACAGTTGCTTCCAAGGGTCACATGAGATGGTGGTTGCCCCAACTTCCTGTGACACTTTCACAAGTTAGATTGGTATATCAACCATAGGAACCTGGGAACAGCTCTCCACAGAGGCCTGGTTTGGTCCATCTTCTCTACATTAGGACGAGAGAGGCTGATTTGGACACAACCCTTCATCCTGGCCAGGTTGTTTGTCATGTAAGATGACTTTTACTCTCCCAGGTCCTTCATAGCTGCCTACGTCTTCTCCAGAGGACATTTCTGCATGGACCTTTGAGGTTCTCAGCAGGTGGAAGATCCACTACATTCCTGTATTGTAAGACTAACTCTGTCCCTCCTCTCTGTAATGTTAGATTGAGGGGAAAGTGTACGGTTAGTGTTAATAACATTTTCGATTTGGGTTAGGAATCATTCTGCTGGATGAATAATGGTATTGGGAACCTGTGATATGTATGAGAATATATAGGTGAAATACATGTATGAAAACAGAAATCTAGGTAAGTTTTGAAGCCCAGAAGAGAATTGGGCCCTTGATTGGGATACTTAGCTTTGAATTAGGTTCTGCACAGATGTGTCAGATTAATCAATATTCAATGGCCTAGGACCTTGTACCTTGGATGATTGAATGTAGAAGAGAACATCCAGTCAAAAAGGGATAGTCGGTAGTGAAAGGTTAATAAAATAGGTACTTGTCACTTCCTGTTTCTCTGTATGCTTAACAAAACACTTTTGAAATCTTGAGAACTCTTTGCTAATCTTGTTCCCAGAATGTGCTCTCCCCAACTGCCAAACTGCAGAATGTACTCCCTCACCCTTGTGCACGCACACTGCCCACTCACCCGGACCCATCAATAAACTTTCCTCCCTGCCCTCTCCAAGAAAATTATATAAACTCTGCTTAAGGTGTTCTCAGGGCTCTCATCTCTTTTGAATTGAGCTCTGAGCCCCAACATGGTGGACCCCCAATAAACCCTTTGCTGTTGCATGTGACAATCTCTTTGTGGTCTCTTCCTCCAAGGCTTGCCCGACCTTTTCATATGGAGGTTCCACTGAAATTCAGCAGGGGCGAATGTGAGACCCCATGTGTCGTGGCTTTCACTATTTGTGTATCTTTCATTATGGGACAGAGCACTTCAATGCCTCTGTCCCTGACCATTGATCACTGGCCCAAAGTCCACATAAGGGCTCAGAATCTTTTTTATTTAGTAAAACACTGGACCTGGAAGACGCTCTGTGCCTCAGAATGACCCACCTTTCGAGTCGGATGGCCTCTAGAAGGATCTTTCTACTTCCCACTAATTTAAAAAGTTAGAGATATTGTCTTTTAGCCAGGGCCACATAGCCATCTGGATCATTCCGCCATATATCTTAACTTTGCAGGACCTCTGCAAATCTCCTCCTCCATGGGTGAAGCCTTTCCTTACGGCTGCCCGTGCTCCTACTCCTTCCCCCATGATCTCTCAAACCCTCTGCTCTTCTTCCTTCTCCACCCTCTGTTCTCCCTGAGTCACAAGATTTGACTCTACTGGATTCTCCTCCTTATCCCCTGCCCTCTTCCCCCAATCCCCAACACCCTCTAAGTGATTCCCCTGCTGCTGACTCAGCCTCTCTGCAATTGGAGGAGCACAGCACCCTCCAGATAGCTCCCCAGTGGCACACACAGCCCTTCCTTCCCTTGAGGAAGCTGGCCCGGCTATAGAAACTCGCCAGCAGTGAATAGTTGAAAACACTGGAACTCCCATGATGCTCCCCCTCCATCCCTATGGGCCAAAGATTGACGACGGCCATGGGGGAAAAAATGCAAGCCTACCAGTTTTGGCCATTCTCCTCTTCAGACGTACATAATTGGAAATATAACAATCCCCCTTTTTCTGAGCACCCCACCTGGCACACAGGTCTGGTTGAGTCATTGATGTTTTCACACTAGCCTACTTGAGATGACTGCCAACAACTCATAGGGACTGTCTTCATGACAGGGGATCAAAATAGAATACTCCTGGAAGCTGGAAAAAAATATCCTCTGACCAGATGCGTGACTGACACAACTTCCCAAGATAATCAAAGCCAGCTTTCCTTTGAACCAACCCAACTGTGGCCCCCAAATCTTTGAAGGTAGGGAACATCTGTTCACTTATCACCGGGCTCTAATAGTGGGTTTCCGTGCGGCCGCTAGGCGACCAACTAATTAGGCCAAGGTAAGAGAGATTATTCAAGGGCCTGAAGAACCTCTCTCTATGTTTCTAGAGAGAATTATGGAGGCATATAGAAGATATACTCCTTTCAATCCTCAGGCAGAGGATCAAAAGTCATCTGTCACAATGGCCTTTATTGGGCAAGCTGCCCCGGATATTAAAAGAAAGTTAAAATGCTTAGATGGATTACAAGATATGACTTTGAGAGATTTAGTCAGAGAAGCCGAGAAGGTATACTTTAAGAGAGAAACTGAGGAAGAGAAGGGAACAAAGGGAGGATAAAAGAAACAAAAGACAGACTAAGGCGCTGACTAAGGTCCTGGTCACAACAACAAATAGGCCAGAAATTAAGAAACAGGGAGACAGGAAGGGATACCTGGGCCCACGCCAGAGGCCACTCCTTGCCTCAGATCACTGTGCCTACTGTAAAAAAAAGGACACTGGGCCAAAGAGTTCCCTAGAAAGAGACAGCCACTCCTGCCAGCCATTCTGACTCTTGAGGATGACTCCAAAAGTCGGGGCTAACATCCCCTCCCGGAGCTCAGGGTAACTTTTGAAGTGTAGGGGACCCCAGTAAACTTTGAAGTGGATACGGGGCAATATACTCAGCCCTTAAGGCCCCATTGGGCCATCTATCAAATAAAAGGTCTCTAGTTCAAGGGGCAAATGGCAGTAAGTATCGGGCTTGGACAACTAAGAGGACCATGGACCTGGGAAAAGGAAAATCCATCAATCCTTCCTAGTAATCACAGAATGCCTGGCCCCATTGATGGGCAGAGATCTGCTCACCAAGCTCTGGGCCAAAATAACTTTTAACCCTGAAGGCAACCAAGTGGGATTTCTAAATCCTTCAGTAAAAACTCCTATAGTCATGGCTCTAACTATGTCAGTAGAAAATGTACATCAACTCACTCAACTTTGTTCAAAGAAACTGCAGGCATTCCTGAAGGATCAAGAACAGAGTTTTCCACTAACCAAATCACAGCAAAAGGACTGAATGGGTAACAAAAGCCTGTCGGGTCCATCAATTGGTTTATGCTTACCCTTCCAAGCTTCCTGGAGGAAAGCACCTAGGAGGAAAAAGACCAGGACAATTCTGGGAAGTGAACTTTACTGAAATTAAGCATGCAAGGTATGGACTTAAATATCTCCTAGTCTTTGTAGATACATTTTCAGGATGGATTAAAGCCTTCCCCACCAAAAAAAAAAAAAAAAGAAAGAAAGAAAGAAAGAAAGAAAGAAAGAAAGAAAGAAAGAAAGAAAGAAAGAAACAGCACAAATGGTGGTCAAGAAGATCCTGGAAGATTTTTTTCCAAGATACGACCTGCCTAAGGTAACAGAGTCTGATAATGGACCTGCATTCATGACCCAGGTACGTTAGGGGTTAGCCAGTACCCTGGGGATTACATTGTGCTTATAGACCACAGAGTGCAGGACAGGTAGAATGAATGAATAGAACCATTAAAGAGACCTTAATGAAATTAAGCTTAGAGACCGACATAAAAGATTGGACAATGCTTCTGCCTTATGCAATGTTTCATGCAAGAAATTCTCTCTCTCTTTCTTTGTGTAACCTCACCCACTATGAAATTCCCTATGGGGCCCCTATTCCAGTAAGGGACCTAACCCCAACTCTAAGACCTAACGATCCCTTCCACACCACCATGCTTGACAGACTTACAGCTGTTGAAAGAACTCAGCGATACCTGTGAAAACAGCTGGCCACTGCCTACCAACCTGGAGATGAGGGGACTCCACATCAATATCAAGTAGGAGACTTTGTCTATGTAAGACAAGATCAGGTGTCATCCCTGGAACCCCACTGGAAAGGACCATACCAGGTTCTACTTATAACATCTACAGTGGTAAAGGTAGACAGAATCACTTCCTGGATCCTGGCCTCTCATCTCAAGCCTGCACCCTGTCCAGACTCTGCCTGGAAACTGGAAGAGACTGGTAACCCTTTCAAATTGTGTATTCGCCAGGTGGATGAAGCTATAGAGTCTCTCCTTGACCACCAGTAGTTCTAACCCTCATCAGCCCTTTCAGCAGCGATGGCTGATCACAAATCCTACTGGAGAAGAAGTATAATCTATCTCACATATAGCCCACTTTGGGACCTGGTGGCCATTTCTCCACCCAGACATTTGCTAGCTGGCTATAGGTCTTTCCTATTAGGATATCCCTGATGAAGAGGATCCAACTAAAATTCCATTAAATACCTTTTGTACCATAAATAATGGAAACAAACATTATGGATGTCGGGACAGGTAAGCCAGGTGCAGGTTGGCTAGCCTAGATTACTATGTTTGCCCGGCAGACAATCAAAGCCACAAACAGCAACAGCTGTGTGGAGGAAAAGCCAATTTCTTCTGTAAGTCATGGGTATGTGAGCATACAGGGGCTTCCTGATGGAACCCGAACTCCTCATCAAATTCTGTACACAGCATTGGCCATATGACCAATTAGATAACCAAAACCCATGGCCCCCAGAGGGGTCTCTAGATCCTCAAATACTGTGTGACCTTTTTTAACTTCTGCAAGTGCTCAAAAGGGTAAAAGGAGATTCCCCTATGTGGAGGCGTTTTCCCTCCTTCGCTCACATCCTGAACTATGCTTCTCCAATAGATCCTCACCCTCAGCCTTCTTCTCCAGACTATCTGCTGTCACTCCAAACTCAGCAACCTGATTTCTTCCCTTCAATTACTAGATCAAAAACCCAAACCAACACCGGTTCTCAGACCATTGCCCCCTGGCTGAGAAGCAGGTACTGAGGTACCCCTCCACCGACTCACTCCTCTCTTCTCTTGTCACTGCCCGCACTGGGTCCCACCAGGTCCTCTTTCCAGCTAACCCATAGCTCAAGCCAGCTGAGGAGAGCCCTCAGACCCTTATCCAAATGTAATGAAAATGGCCTTTAAAGTTGCTCTTTCATCACTGAAAACAGGTTACTAAAAATTTAAAGTCCCTCACAGGCTTTGTGGATACTCACTCCCTTCTTCCCCTCTGCTCTACCTGTTCTACTGCTCAAGTTTTGTTGCTAGGAATATCCCAAACCCCTTTCCCATTATTCTTTTACATCTCTCTTTTCTCATTCTCAGATCCATGAAGCTGCTCTAAGCCCCGACTTCTCTGTCTCCCCCCTCTGTACCAGGCCCACAGAAAAGTTTTCACTGACCTTCTCCAGGAGTCTTCACCATGGCTGACTTTAGGACTTTCAGCAAAAAAGTCCCTATAAACGATTTCAGTGTAGATAACCTTCCTCTTTTAATGTTGCCCTGTTCCACTTGGCCACTGGCTAAAAATAATCAGCACTCCTAAGCTAGACACCCCCTTACTAGTTTTTCACAAAATATGTGAACAATTCCTCTGGCCTTGAACTGGGGCTTCACAGAGATGGCAACATTTCTAAGATAAAGAAGTTACCATCTGGGCTCCATGGTAACAGCTAGCAGGGGGAAAAAAAGAAAGGGAAGTAAAAGCTCTCCCCCACTCAGTTGTCCTTGAAAAGTTAACTTGCTCAGAACAGAGAAAAAAAAAAACAGAAACAAAAACAGCTTTTTGTGAACTTTTGCAGAGTGTGATCTTCTGAGCCACTTCTCTTACATGTTGGGTACAAAATTCTGAAACTACCTAAACTTGGAATTCAGAAGATTAATTGATTACAACCGAAGCAATGCCCTCTGAATCTGGGTGCAACCAAATAGGACTGTTTCACTGTCTTTGGTGCTATCTTAGGTGCCTTGCCTTGTCCGTCCCTACAACAGTATAATTCTATATACTAAAACATTGTTGATGTTTTCATGAAATAAAAAACGGATGTGATTAATTGTGTAATGGTGCATATGTTACCCAGAATGCTCTATCATGACGCAGGTTCATTTGAAGATCGAATAGGTGGGACATACAACCCGGTTTCACTGGGAACATATGTCCCTCACTTTAGCCATCCTATAAAGAATAGGAGTTGCCACAAGGGTGGGCACAGGAACCACTGCCCTGGTCCATGGGACACAACAAATGACCCAGTTAGAAGCAGAAATAGACCAAAACTTAAATATATTAGAAACCTCCATAACAGCTTTGCAGGAATCTTTAACCTCTCTCTCTGAAGTTCTTTTACAGAACAGTTGAGGGTTGGACCTCCTCTTCATGAGTGAAAGGGACCTTTGTGCTGCATTGAGGGAAGAATGTTGTGTGAAGTTGTCAGAAGCCAGTGGTGAGCTACTACCTGCTTTATCAGGAAAGGCCCCTCTTCTTAGCTTTCCTGTCTTTTGGCCATCCTCACATCAGTAGGTACCAAGAAAGACAGACTCTGTCCTTGGTAAATCCAAAAAAAGTGAGACCACTGGGACTGGGACTGGGACTGGTTGTCCTTGCCTGGCTTTCTGAATCCCACGTTTAGAGAGTTCCATCACCCAGGACGTTATGTGAGGTAACCTCAATCAGGAAGTGAATGAAGTCACTCCCTTGGCAACCACTTTGTCCTAAGAGTTGCTTCCAAGGGTCCCATGAGATGGAGGGTGCCCCTACTTCCTGTGACATTTTCACACGTTGGAATGGTATATCAACCATAGGCACCCGAGAACAGCTCTCCACACAGGCCTGGTTTGGTCAATCTTCTCTACATTAAGATGAAAGAGGCTGATAAAGACACATCCCTTCATTCTGACCAGGTTGTTTACCATGGAAGTTGAGTTTTCCTCCCTCAGGTCCTTCATAGCTGCCTACAACTTCTCCAGAAATCATTTCTGCATGGTCCTTTGAGGATCTCAGCAGATTGAAGATCCCCTACATTCCTGTAGTGTAAGACCAACTTTTTCCCTGCTATTCTGTAAAGTTACATTGAGGGAACAATGTATGGTTAGGGTAATAACAGGTTTTATTTGGGATAGGAATCATTCTGCTGGATGAATAATGGTATTGGGAACCTGTGATATTTACAAGAATATATAGGTGAAATATAAGTATAAAAACAGAAATCTAGGTAAGATTTGAAGCCCAGAAGAGCATTGGGCCCTTGATTGGGATACTTAGCTTTTAAATATCTTCTAAACAGATGTCTCAGATAAATCGATATACAATGGCATAGGACCTTGAAAATTGGATGATTGAATGTAGAAGAAAACATCCACTCATATAGGCATAGTTGGTAGGATTAGGAAGATAGTCAGTAGGTTTAGGAAGAAAAGTGAGTATAGGATTTGGACAAAAAGTTCTTTAGCAATAGGGTTTGCGGTAGAGAGTGAATGTAAATGTCACCACATGTGAAGAGTCAGACACAATGATGAACTGGGGAAAATATATGGGGAAGCAGATATCAATGGAGATATTAAGAAATCAGGCAAAGTATAAATTGAGTGATAGGATTAGACATTTTCAACAGGGTAGAGGTTGAGTATAAAATCTTAGAAAGAATCAAATATTTAGTCACCAATAGGATTGACATTTGAGAGAATTAGGCAATCTGGACATGGATATTGTTAGTAATCCATGCACACTTTCCATTTAGGCTTTGGCACAGTCATAAGTGTGAACTTTGCATTTTGTTTCCAGAATATTACTGTGATAAAGTGCATATGTAGATCAGGTGACATGAGTATTTCTTCCACCATTTCTGTGGGCAATATTTTGAAGGTGTATAAATTAGTATAGGGTGTACAAATAGGTGTTCCCTGTGTCTAGGAATATAGATAAATGAATGAATAGACCATACTGTGAATAAATAATATTACTGGTTCCAACTTTAAATATTGGATTGAATTGATATTTACAAATTTACAGGAAATCTTATATTGAGATACATACATTCATTACAACCATTTATACATCTAATGGTAATATTGGGTTTATGGTTTATCATGAAGAGTGTGTGAGTTTTGCTTTAAAAGTGATTATTGAAATCTAAAATAAAATGAAGTATCATGAAAAGACCAGTCAAAAAACATAGAGGAATACTTGTGTACTGAAGCAAGAAGTGATTAAAAGTGAAACAAAAACCTATCAATTTGCAAAATTGTGAATGAAATATATATCCTATGATGTGCATAAACTGAAGAAATAGTCATGTAACAGTGTTGAATAAAAATGAAGGTCAAAATACACATCATGTCCCATAGGAATCTACTTGCATTGATGTTAAAGTGGGTCAGTTACTGTAGAAAAATTAGGACTTCTATGCACCATTCACTGAATTTTGATTTCAGTACTAGGATACAATATGTATTTAAGGTGGATGAATATTTCTGAAAATAACTTTGTGAACATTTGGTTATAAATCCACATTCATGAATATGAATGCATTTAGGGATTGTATAATAAGACACATATATTTTACATTCTGAAAAATCTGGAGAGTGTGTGTGTGTATGTATATATATATATATATATATATATATATATATATATATATATATATAGAAAGAGAGAGAGAGAGAGAGAGAGAGAGAGAGAGAGAGAGAGAGAGGCATTAAAAGGTAGCAATATATATGCCAATCGAAATTCATCATGAAATATATAACATCCACAGATCCAAAACTATTCATTTTACTGAACATGGATTTATGTATTATATTGTTCAACTAGGAAGCTCACCCATAGTTTTAATTTTCAATTCCAACAAAGTTTAGGAGGAGTGACCTCTTCTAAAAATTTGTATCTGCCAAGTCAGCCATCTAACAAAAATGTACATGTGATACCAGGTAGGATTCTATATGTACATACAAAAATACATGTGCTGAATAGGCTACAGATAAAGGGAGATAGGAATTCACATATTTTTAACTATAAAACACATGGAGAACTATTTCAATTTAAAATTGACTAGATTTATAACACCTACCCTTTATCAGGAAAAAGGTAAATCCAACTATACACCATGCCTCTCTAAACTGCTTGTATTTCTATTCTGTTTGGGTTCTTTTTCTCCATCACTTTAGGATTGCTGCAATCTGGCTGGGCACAATTCAGGAGCCACTTGTCAAAAGAAACTAACCTTACTTTTAGAACCACACATGACTAAAAATTAGCTCCTCGGGAAAAACCCTCAGAGCCCATCTGCCACTACTGGCTTCCCACAAGCTCTCAACCTCCACACTCCTTCTCTTGAGGTCGATTGGCTGGGTCGTGTGGGCAGAGCCCAAAAAGTCCCACATTGAGCTGCTCCGTTGTCTGAAACGGTGGGGAAACAGCCCAATGGCATTACCACAGAGGAGCCAATCAGCTAGATATTGCTGGGGCTGCTGTGAGCCAATCATCAGCTTGCAGTCTGAAAGGGTGGGGAAACTGCTCAATGAGCATCTCCAATGAGCATCACCGCAGAGGAGCCAATTAGCTTGATGTTGCTGGGGCCGCTGTTAGCCAATCATCAGCTGGCAGTCTGAAAGTTTGTTTGGCCCCTTGGGCTGTGCCTCTCAACACCTCCCCCTCTCTGTTTAAACAACAAGCATGTGGCTTAGGGACCATGCCTGCCTTAGGTTGTCCAATAGTACATATGGTGCTTACCCATTATCGAATGAGCTGACCTCAAGGTATCAGCCTCCAGTCTTAGATTGGTACCATTGCAATTGGATCTTACCCGTCACTAGCTACAGGTCCAGTATACAGTCACACCTGTGGAGAGGTCTTTGTACCAGCGGGGGGTGAGGTTCTTTGTCTCACCTCTGTTGGCCCCCAAATTTTAGCTGAACGACCATGACAGCAGAAGGGAGGAAGATACACCAAGCCAATTGACGGCTCCTTTTGGAAAAATTGTACCACCGATGACATCATCAGCAAAAATACCCCAACACTACCACATGTCAATTCACCAACATATTGTTCACAATGCATGCAGGTGAGTTCACAATGCATACAGGTGATACATAGTCCAGGCAAGTTCTGCAAGCAGTTCAGTGATGGCTATTGCAGAAGCTGTAGATTGGTTTTATCTTTGTCTTTACAGGCACTGGGATGAAGATAGGAATTTTGGCAATAATGGCCAAAGAAAAATTATGTAACATTCCAGAAGGTACTAAAAGAAAACAATTTTCTTAACAATTTACATTGTCTTGAAGAGAATTATTAAATATAATGAAAAGAAAAGGTGAAAGTAAACAAACAGATCTGTTAACCTCCATTTTTGTACACATTTTAAAACAATCCTCAACAGGTGTTTACCCAATTTAAATTAAAACATTTACATCAAGTGTATAAAAATATATTTGGATCCATTTTTTCATGAGCGCTCATCATATATGATATATGGACATACGTACATTCAAACATATAACAAAAAACACAAGTGTGCACACGTAATATAATACATACAACACTTAACATAAGAGTAAAGGCCTTATAACATTTTACAGGTGAAATCTCCATTGCAATGTCTAAAAACTCTATAGTCCAAAAATAGAACTGATCAGCAAAACATTAACCTAGGTTTGTATGAGCTCAAAAAACAAAATAGAACTTCATGACATGGGAAAGGGTAATAATAAAATAGATATTGAAAAAAGCATCCTGGATTTGTCACAGATGTAAGAATAGCCAAACTGGAGTTCTGGATATCAGCTGTTACTGGATTTGAGCCAAATCATATTCTTTTAATCTGTAGAAATCGCTTTAGTTAGTCTCTCTGGAATCCAAATCGGCTGCTGTTCTCCCTGTGGAAACACACAAACAGACCTCCAACTCCAGACAATTACTGGGTCAGGAAATTTCCATTGTCCTGTTAGAATATCCTTCCAAAGTACCTTGGGCTTATGTACATTTTTTGGACACATATGCCTTTCCACAGGACTAAGCCCTGATGAATCCAAATTTCCAAAGTTTAGAGTAAAAAGGGTTATTTTAAGTTTATCTTTGGGGAATATATACCCCTTCCCAATTCCTTTTTTTTTCGTTTAATTAGTACGTTTTAATAGTTTGATGAGCTCATTTAACTATGCCTTGTCCCTGCGGATTGTATGGGATTCCTGTTATATGAGTAATGCAAAATGATGAGCAAAATTCTTTAAAAGAGGTAAAAGTATAACCAGGGGCAACATCTGTTTTTAACTGTTTTGGAATGCCCACAGTGGCAAAATTTTGTAAGCAATGAGCTATAACATCTTTAGTTTTTTTTCTCCGGCATGAAGGGAGTCCATCAAAAATTCAGAAGAAGTATCAACTTTAACATGCAAATATTTTAATTTTCCAAATTCTGGCAAGTTTGTGACGTCCATCTGCCAAATATGGTTAGGTATCAATCCTCTAGGATTGACTCCAAGATTAACTTGTGGTAAAATGGTCACACAATTTTGACATTGTTTTATTATTTGTCTAGCTTGTTCCTTAGTTATTTTAAAGCGCTTATGTATAGTATTAGCATTGACATGGAAATTTTTATGAAAATTTGTAGCTTCTTCTACTGTAGAGAAAATATGTATGTCATGCGTAGTTTTATCTGCTAAATCATTACCCAAACTAAGGGCTCCAGGCAATCCTGTATATGTCCTGATATGCCCTATAAAGGACGGATCTTTTCTGTCCCAGATTAGACTTTGTATAGTGGAAAGAAAAGAGAAAACAGGAGAGGAAGGGGAAATTTGTTTCTTCCTAAGATTATATATTCAAACTCAACCCTGTTGAAAATGCATAATTATATCACTCACTTTATACTTTGCCTGATTTCATAATGTCTCTAAAGATATGTGGTTTCCTGCATATTTTCACCAGTTCACCATTGTGACTGACCCTTCACATGAACTTATGTTCACTTTCACTCTCTAACCACAACCCTAATGCTCCAGAACTTTTGTTCCAAATCCTATACTCACTCTTCTTCCTAAACCAACTCTGTACCTAATTCTACCTACTATCCGTTTTTGACTGGATGTTCTCTTCAACATTCAATCATCCAAGCTACAAGGTCCAATGCCATTGTATATCTATTTATCTGAGACATCTGTACACAATGTAAATCAAAGTTAAGTATCCCAATCAAGGGCCCAATGCCCTTCTGGGCTTCAAAATTACCTAGATTTTGGTTTTCATTCATATATTTAACCTCTATATTTTTATAAATATCTCAGGTTCCCAATACCATTATTCATCCCGCAGGATTATTCCTAACTCAAATCAAACATTTTATTAGCCCTAAGAATACACTGTTCTATCAACCTAAATTTAAAGAAAAGCAGGGACAGAGTTGGTCTTACAATACAGGAATGTAGGGGATCTTCCACCTGCTGAGAACCTCCAAAGTCCATGCAGAAATGAATCCTGGAGAAGATATAGTCAGCTATGAAGGATCTGCAAGAGCAAAAGTCATCTTCCATGGCAATCACCCTGGTCAAGATGAAGGGATGTGTCTGAATCAGCCTCTCTCTTCTTAATGTAGAGGAGATTGACCAAACCAGGCCTGTGTGGATAGCTATTCCCGGGTTCCTAAGGTTGACATACCATTCTAACTTGTGAAAGTTTCAAAGGAAGTAGGGGAAGCCTCCATCTAATGGGACACTTGGAAGCAACTATTAGGACAAAATGGTTTACAAGGCAGTGAATTTATTCAGTTCCTGAAGGGAGTGACCTCACCTCACTTTATTGGTGATGGATCTCTCTGAACTTGGGATACTGGAAACCAGGCACATAGAGCCAGTCCCAGTCCCAGTCCCAATGGGCTCACTTGTTTGGATTTACCAAGGACAGAGTCAGTCTTTCTTTGTACATACTGATGTTAGGATGGCAAAAGCAAGGAGAGCTCTGAAGAAGGGCCTTTCCTGAGAAAGCAGGTAGTGGCTAAACACTAGCTTCTGACAACTTAACAGAGTTGGTCAAGGAGAACAGACCTGAGACAGGACAGGACTTTTCAGGGGAAAATTGTATGGCCCACCAGTCAGAGGACACTCCCTAGAGTCACAGACCTACTTGGGGGAAGGAGGTGCCAATATGGGTGTGGTTTTGGGTTTATGATTTTGTCTCATGTTCTGAGAATAGGTAGGAAAGGTGGTTTGTTTTTTTGGGTTGAACTGTTTCTAGTAAGACGTTTGACAAGGCGAGTGTTTCTATGTCTGTGTATCCCACTATGTCCGTGGTTGTAGACATTAGAAAAGAGAATGCATCAATGGATTTGTCCTGTCTTGTAGAAAGCTTCCCAGCATTCATCCTGACCAATTAATGAATGGATTGCAGCTTTCCTTAAGGATGGGCAACACCAACGATCTTAGTAATTTTCAATTTTCTTTCTGAATTCTGGCCAATCTCCAGAATAGGCTCATGGTTTTGTGTCCAAGATATGTACCACCTCCAAGCTCTGTGACATGGCCATGTACTGGATAGATGAAGGGAATGGCGAGCATCTCAGAAAACACAGATATCAGTGTGACCAGTAAACTCTCAGTGGAGAAACCCTTCTTTGAGCCTTTTGCTTACATAATGTTCTGTTGCCTTGAATGTCAAGAAGTTCTTTGTTTCAGACCACCCCTTTGTGAAGCCTGAAGAAAACAGTTTTCAGATGGAAATGAATGGGCATAACCTGTGGCTCTTTGCTTAATTGCTTTGGAAATGGATGTGTCTGAATCCAACTCTATGCCCTGTGTGAGGCTGTGTCTTATTCTCTGCAACTGATAGATCTAAAGAAAGATCCCATGTGTGCATCCAAAACCAAAATGGCCAAAAGAGCAGCCATTGTGGGTGAAGTTTCTCTCCTTCCTCTGTTAGGTTCTTGACGTCCATCAAGTGAGAATTGGGATCCTTTGGGTCAAATGAGTTTTTCAAAGCACTGCAGATGTGGTTGGGTTTTCTTATGACTGAAATTCACATAAAGAATCTACACCTGACAGTCAGTAGGCCTCAAATTGCAGAAGAAGATCAGTATTAATGGCAGGCGTATTTGATCAATCCTGGTTCACTGGAAGGGTTTCCAGGCCCCCCTGACTTTAGGCAAATTAGCGGCAAGGGAGCATGTTTTGGACACTGTCTTGGGCTATGCCCCTCATGGAAACCTCCAGCCAGAGGTTATGATGAGTGTCTATATGGAAGAAGATGAGGGCCATTGGGGAGTGTTTTGGTTTTAATTGTGGTCATTTGTGTGGCATTTGGAAGAGATGACTGGGTCCACCTGGGCTTGAACTCTGGTGTGATTCCCCTTAGAGACTGAGTTCTGGAACTGAGCTCAGAGAAGTATTGCCATTAATTGTGTTGGGATTTTATGAGACCACGCATAAGAGTCGCCCTTTAAACTGAGATCTAGCATTGAAGTGCTCTGTCCCATAATGAAAGATCCACAAACAGTGAAAGCAACGACACATGAAACAGACAAGACAAGACAATAAAGACAGGCAATGGACGTCCAACACTGAGATCAGGACTGAGTAGCCGGCAATAACCAATGGGCTGGCAATACCGAATCCAAAACAAAATATCACTGAGTCGAGGAATCTATTATAACTAAATTTCCCACGTCCTCTGGGGCGTCCTCCAGGAACGTGGCCTCTGGCTCTGTGACACGTCTGTCAGCCACTGTCGGAGAGAGCTCACACTCTTCATCATTAGGCATTTTTCCAAGTCCTTACCTGAAACCTGAAACCAGGAATAGGAGACTTACTTACCCCAAGAGTAGCCCGTTGGGGTCTCTCATCCGCCGCTGCCAGATATCAGTGGAAACTTCATGTGTAAATGTCGGGCGTGCATTGGAGGAAGAGACCACCAAGAAACTGACTCATGAAACAGCAAAGGGTTTATTGGAGTTCCAGCATGCTGGGGCTCAGAGCTCACTTGAATACAGCAGAGAGCCCTGAGAAGAGTTTGAGCAGAGCTTATATACTTTCCTTGCCGAGGGCAAGGAGGGAAGTTTATTGATGGGTCAGTGGGAGTGGGGAGTTTGCATGCAACCAGGTGAGAGAGTAAATTCTGCAGTTTTGAAAACTGGGGACAGCACATTCTGGGAACAAGATTAGCAAACAGTTCTCAAGATTTCAACAGTGTTTTGTTAAGCATAGAGAAAAACAGGAAGTGACAAGTACCTATTTAATTAACCATTCAATAACAACTATACCTTTTTAAATGGATGTTCTCATCTACATTCAATCTTCCAAGGTACAGGGTCCTATGACATTGTATATCAATTTACCTGAGACATCTGTGCAGAACGTAATTCAACGCTAAGTATCCCAATTAAGGGCCCAATGCCATTCTGGGATTCAAATCTTACTTAGATTTCTGTTTTCCTACATATATTTCAACTATATATTCTTATACATATCGCAGCTTCTCAATAGAATTATTCATAAACAGAATGATTCCTAACCCAAATCAAACATGTTATTAACCCTAACCCTACAGTGTTTCCTCAATCTAACTTTAAAGAAGAGCACGGACAGAGTTGGTCTTATAATACAGGAATGTGGGGGATCTTTCACCTGCTGAGAACCTCAAAGGTCCATGGAGAAATAAGCCATGAAGAAGATGTAGGCAGCTATGAAGGACCTGAGACAGCAAAAGTCATCTTCCATGGCAAACAACCTGGTCAGGATGAAGGGATGTCTCTGAATCTGCCACTCACACCCTGTGAACTTTGCCACTTCACAGGTGAATAACGAGTTAGAACGACAAAAAATTATCTTGTTAGGATCTTACAGAAAAATGGGTGTGCACCAAAACCTAGAAGAATGATTTCCACCAATGAGGTCCGGTAATTGAGTCTCAAACATGAGCCAAATGTGCGACCGGAGATCCGGGCTGACAAATCTGTGTGGACTGCCCCGTGGCTAGAGACAGCAGGGCACCACCTAGAAGCGACCAGCCGGCAGGGAGAAACGTTGCTGCAGATTCTGTGGAATCCTGCTGGCTGACCTCCAACTGAGCCCCGGGCTGAGTTTGGGATTTCAGACGGGGAAGGAAGTGCTAAAGTTCTATCCCCCCACAATAAAAACTCCACCAAGGAAACCAACGGCCACCATCTTGGAGAGCAGAAGTAACCACCGCCATTCTCCAACAGATTGCAACAATAAAACAGGTTTGTGTTACTCAGCTCATCTCCCATACAGCAGGGAATTCACATAAAATCTCTCTTAGGCTTTTCATTGGAGAGATTATCAGAGAGAGCCTGCATAAAGACGTCGGGAAAACTAGAGGCACCTGACCTTCAACTTCCCCTCCCATCAGCGGCGAAAACGAAACCTGTCTAGCCAGAGCTGGGAGAGAGGCAAGAGGAAAAAATCAAAACAATAGAGTGCCGGGGTTCCCCATAGACACCATCCACACCCAAGAAACGGCAGGCCCAGAGGACAGTATGAGCTAACGAGAGGCATCACTCAGGGAAAATCTGGTCTAGCACGAGAAACCAGGACTAGCAGGAGATAACAGGGGACTAGAGGCCAGGCCCGCGTGACTGGGCGGCTGGAGAACGCCCGCCCACTGGTCACAAACAGCCCGCTGCTGGTGCGACTGGGTGGCTGGTGCCCGCCTGCCTACCAGCGACCAATCGCCCGCTGGCTGCACGTGCAACTGGGTGGCTAGAGATCTCCCGCCCACCAGTGACAGCCCACCCGCTGACTGTGTGACTGGACAGCTGGAGACCGCCCGCCCGCCGGCGACCGGGAGTTGAAAACAAACAGAGACAGATCAGTCCCAGCCCACTCCCATTTGAACACCCTGGCAAGGAGCCTGGGGCCCGCCATAGCAGACAGGTGACATCACTGGAGCTCGGCCATCGCAATTCCTTCCAAGCAGAATTCACTTTAGCAGGCATAGTCTACCAACACAAAGGAGAGACAACAGATATATTAAACCAAAACAAATCTATAGAATAGAGCAAAAAAACAGCAATCAAATAGAGATGGAAAACAACGTGAACATCATGAAAAAACAAAGGAAAAAAATGTGTACAAACAATGCAGGACAACTTAATTCTACAGGAGGACCTAGAATCATCAGAAACAGGGATAGGGAAAAAAACTCAAGGCTTACCTAACTCAGATGGAAAGGGATATTAGAGAATATATGAATCAGCAAGTCCTAGCAATAAAAGTATATTTTGAAAATGAATTAAACAAATTCAAATGGCAAAGAACAAGCTTTACAAGGAGATAGAGATCTTAAAAAATCAAACATTAATCCTAGAAATGCAGGAAACTATTAATTAAAACTCAAACGAGAATATTACAAATAGACTTGATCAAATAGAAGTCAGAACATCAGATAATGACGACAACGTTTATCAACTTGAAAAGAATATAGTCAACACAGAAAAGATGCTTAAGTCCCAAGAGCAGTCTATTCAAAAGATATGGGATGTCATAAGAAAAACAAATTTCACAGTCATCGGGATAGAAGAAGCCATAGAGATTCAAACCGAAAGAATGGACAACATATTAAATGAAATAATTCTAGAAAACTTCCCAGAGATGAAAGATGGAATGGATTGCCAAATCCTTGAAGCCTACAGGACCCCAAACATTCAAAACCATAATAGACCAACTCCAAGACATATAATTATGAAGATAGCCAACATACAGAACAAGGAGAGAATATTAAAAGCTACGAGAGAAAGGAGGCGGATTACATTCAGGGGTGAACCAATTAGATTAACGACTGATTTTTCATCACAAACTTTGAAAGTGAGAAGATCCTGGAACAATGTATTTCAAACACTGAAAAATAATGAATTCCAACAAAGAATACTGTATCCAGCAAAATTAAGCTTCAGATTTGACAATAAATTTAAAGTCTTTCACAATGAATAAAAACTAAAAGAATTCACACCCATAACACCAGCACTGCAAAGGATTTTGGGCAAAATACTACAAGAAGAAGAATTGAAAAATAGGGCCCCAAACTAACAGTGGGAGGTATCTCAGTAAAGGGGGAGGAAAATAACCAAAAAGTAAAAACTAGCCAAACTAAAATAAATAAATAAATTAACATGAATGGATGTACAAATCATATTTCAATTGTAACCTTAAATGTTAATGGCCTAAACTCACCATTCAAGAGACATAGGGTATTAACCTGGATCAAAAAAACAAATCCAACAATATGCTGCCTTCAGGAGACTCATATGATAGGTAAAGACATACACAGGCTGAAAGTAAAAGGTTGGGAAAAATCATACCACTCACAGGGCACACGGAAGCAAGCAGGAGTGGCCAAACGCATATCAAATACAATCAACTTCAAACCTACGTTAATCAAAAGGGATAAAGAAGGACACTATATAACGTTAAAAGGAACCATCCACCAACATAACATAACAATTACCAATTTGTATGCAGCAAACAAATGAGCTGCCACACTCATAAAACAAACTCTTCTCAAGTTCAAGAGTCAAATAGACTACAACATAATAATTATAGGTGACGTCAACAGACCGCTCTCACCATTAGACACATCCTCTAGACAAAAACTGAATAAAGAAACTATAGAACTCAACAGCACAATCAATAACCTAGACTTAACCGACATATATAGAATATATCAACCATCATCAAGTGGATACACCTTCTTATCAGCAGCAGATGGATCCTACTCAAAGATAGACCATATATTAGGTCATAGGGCAACTCTTAGTAAATATAAAGGCGTGGAGATAATACCATGCACCATATCAGATCATAATGAAATGAAACTGGAAATCAATGATAAAAGAAGGAAGGAAAAATCCTACATCACATGGAAAATGAACAATATTCTACTGAATGATCAATGGGTAACAGAAGACATTAAGGAGGAGACAAAAAAATTCTTAGAGACAAATGACCATACAGACACAACCTACTGTAATCTATGGGACACAATGAAAGCAGTTTTAAGAGGAAAATTCATTTCTTGGAGTTCTTTCCTCAAAAAAAGAAAAAAAAAACAACAAATAAATGAACTCACACTACACCTCAAAAACCTAGAAAAGGAAGAGCAAAACAACAGCAAATGTAGTAGACGACATTAAAATAAGAGCAGAAATCAACGAAATTGAAACAAAAAATCATTGAAAAAATTGATAAACTAAAAGTTGGTTCTTTGAAAAAATAAATAAGATTGACAGGCCCTTAGCCATGATAACGAAGAGAAGAAGAGAGAGAACTCAAATTATTAACATAGGGGGTGAAAAATGCAATACCACAACAGACACTACAGAAATATAGAAGATAATTAGAAAGTATTTTGAAACCCTATATTCCAATAAAATAGAAGATAGTGAAGATATCAATAAATTTCTTAAGTCATACGATCTGCCCAGATTGAGTCAGGAAGACACACACAATTTAAACAGACCAATGACAAAGGAAGAAATAGAAGAAGCCATCAAAAGATAACCAATGAAAAAAAGCCCTGGACCGGATGGGTAAACAGCGGAGTTCTACAAAACCTTCAAAGAAGAATTAATACTGATTCTTTTCAAGCTCTTTCAAGAAATAGAAAAAGAAGGAGCTATTTCAAATTTATTCTATGAGGCCAAAATCACCCTGATCTTGAAATCAGACTAAGACACTTCAAAGAAACAAAACTACAGACCAATATCTCTAATGAACTTGGATACAAAAATTCTCAATAAAATCCTGATGAATCGAATACAAAAGCATATCAAAAAAAATTGTGCACCATGATCAAGTAGGATTCACCCCTGGGATGCAAGGCTGGTTCAATATACGGAAATCAATAAATACTATTCACCACATCAATAGACTTAAAGACAAGAACCATATGATCATCTCGATAGATGCAGAAAAAAACATTTGACAAAGTACAGCATCCCTTTATGTTGAAAACACTAGAAAAACTAGGGATAACAGGAACTTACCTCAACATTGTAAAAGCTATATATGCTAAACCTCAGGCTAGCATCATCCTAAATGGAGAAAAACTGAAGGGATTGCCTCTAAAATCTGGAACAAGACAGCGATGCCCTCTATCACCACTTCTATTCAATTTAGTTCTTGAAATTCTAGCCAGAGCAATTAGACAATAGAAATTAAAGGCATAAAAATAGGAAAACAAGAACTTAAATTATCACTATTTGTGGATGACATGATAATATATATAACAGACCCAAAAGGGTCTACAAAGAAACTGCTAGAGATAATAAATGAATTAAGCAAAGTGGCAGGATATAAAATCAACACGCATAAATCAAAGGCATTTATGTATATCAGGAGCAAAACTTCTGAAATGGAAAGGAGGAAAACCACTCCATTCACCATATCCTCAAAGAAAATAAGATACTTGGAAATCAACCTAACAAAAGAGGTGAAAGATTTATATAATGAAAACTACAGAACCCTAAAGAGAGAGATAGAAGAAGATCTTAGAAGATGGAAAAATGTACCCTGTTCATGGATAGGCAGAACTAACATCATCAAAATGGTGATATTACCCAAAGTTCTCTACAGGTTAAAATGGATGCCAATCAAAATCCCAACGGCATTTCTTGTAGAAATGATAAAGCAATCATGAAATTCATATGGAAAAATAAAAGACCCAGAATAGCAAAAGCAATTCTAAGCAGGAATTTGAATCTGGAGGTATAGTGATACCAGAGTTCAAACTGTACTACAAAGCAATAGTTATAAAAGCAGCGTGGTACTGGTACCAAAACAGGCAGGTGGATCAGTGGTAGAGAATAGAGGACACAGAAATCAATCCACAAAATTACAACATTCTTATATATGATAAAGAGGCTAAAAGCATATTGGGAGATGGATAGCATCTTCAACAAATGGTCCTGGGAAAATTGGAAATCCATATGCACCAAAATGAAACTGAATCCCTTTCTCTCGCCATGCACAAAAGTTAACTCAAAATGGATCAAGGAGCTAGTGATGAAATCAGAGACACTGCATGTGATAGAAGAAAAAGATGGCTATGATCTACATACTGTGGGGTCTGGCTCCAAATTCATTAATAGGACACCCATAGCCCAAGAGTTAATAACAACAATAAACAAATGGGACTTACTTAAACTAAAAAGTTTTTTCTCTGCAAGAGAAACAATAAGAGAGGTAAATAGAGAGTCTACATCCTGGGAACAATTTTTTACCCCTCACAATTCAGATAGAGCCCTAATATCAAGAATATACAAAGAACTCAAAAAATTAAACAATAAGATAACAAATAACCCAATCAACAAATGGGCCAAGGACCTGAACAGACACTTCAGAGAGGAGGACATACAATCAATCAACAAGTACATAAAAAAATTCTCACCATCTCTATCAGTCAGAGAAATGCAAATCAAAACCACCCTAAGATACCATCTCACTCCAGTAAGATTAGCAGCCATTATGAAGTCAAACAACAATAAGTGTTGGCGAGGATGTGGAGAAAAGGGTACACTTGTACACTACTGGTGGTACTGAAAATTGATAAGGCCAATTTGTAAAGCAGTATGGAGATTTCTTGGAAAGCTGGGAATGAATGCACCATTTGACCCAGCTATCACCCTTCTCGGACTAGAGGGTCTTAACCGAGCGTACTATAGGGATACTGCCACATCAATGATCATAGCGCCACAATTCACAATAGCTAGACTGTGGAACCAACCGAGATGTCCTTCAATAGATGAATGGTTAAAAAACTGTGGCATCTATACACAATGGAGTATTACTCAGCACTAAAAAATGGCAAAATCATAGACTTTGCAAGGAAATGGATGGCATTAGAGCAGATTATGCTAAGCTAAGCTAACCAATCCTTAAAAAAAATGCCAAATGTCTTCTTTGATATAAAGAGAGCACCTAAGAACAGAACAGGGAGGAAGAGCATGAGAAAAAGATTAACATTAAACAAAGACGAGTGGGGGGATAGAAAGGGGGAGAGAAGGGAAAGCATATGGAAATGGTAGGAGACCCTCAATGTTACACAAAATTACATATAAGAGGTTGTGAGGGGAAATGGGGGGAAAACAATGGAGAGAATTGAACAACAGCAGATGAGGTAGAGAGGAAAGATGGGAGGGGAGGGGTGGGGGGATAGTAGGGGATAGAAAAGGTAGCAGAATACAACATCACTATTATGCCATTATGTACAAATGTGAATGTGTAACCAATGTGCTTCTACAATTCGTATTTGGGGAAAAATGGGAGTTCATAACCCAATTGAGTCAAATGTATGAAAGATAATATATCATGAGTTTTGTAATGTTTTGAACAATCAATAAAAATAAATAAATAAATAAAGGTTTAAAATTGAGTCGCAAGAAATCAGCTAAAAAAGTGTTGAGATGCATTCATTTTGCTAAGCAGAAACTTTGTTTTGTGTAGTTGTATCTATCACAAATTTATTTTAACAGAAAACTGGCTTTTGAAAATACACTTAATTGAGATTAAAGGATAATCCACCTACCTTCATGAAAAATTCATAGCATTTCCTATATTTTTCATATTTCATTTTTTGGTAAATATTTTGTCATGGACCAGGTCTAGTCTTAGGCTATTCTTTCAGAATACTGCCTCATCTGATAAGTTGGTACAATGTGTTGGATTGTTCTTTTCATCTTTTATTTAATAGTTTCTAGCTGATAAGTGTATTTTTCATTATCTTTATTTGGACATACATACCAAACGATATCTTTGCATTTTATGTTTTACTGGGAAGAGACTCATCAAAAGCTCTGTATTATATGTATCAACAATCAAACATTTAGAACATGCAATTATTCTTAATTTTGCATGAAAATATCTTTGTACCATTTACTTATAAAAATTTAGAACTATTAATAATGTCCCTATTGTAATAAGTAACTAATTATCAGAAAAATTAAACAATTCACTTTATATCAATTATGAATATGAAAAGTACTAAAATAAGTATTTGGCAATTAATACATAATTGATAGAAATTGAAATCATAAGAAAGCCATTTAAAATGTCAGTGCATATGGTCCTTAAATAATAGGTTGTTCAAAAAAATTTCTCTAATCCATAAGATATAATATGCCATATTACAGCGTAACGTGATAAAAAACATTAAATTATCAATATTGATAATAAAGAATGATACCTTTTTTCTTAAATATGTTTATTTGATTTTCATTGTAAGATGTTAATTCTGGAAGACTTCAGAATTAAGAAAGTCTTGGTGTATATTATTTCTAACAGGCTAATCAAAGTACTTTTAAATATATATGTATATATATATATATATATACATAATATATGTAATGCATATGCATGAATATAGACACATATGTATAATAAATGTATTGTAATATATCTATCAGGTGATTATAATTATTAAATTTTTTTTAAAAAAATAGTGACTATATAAAACAGTCTCAAATTTAAATTTCATAGCATACAACTGTTTGTAATGCCATGAGAGAAAAATAGATATGGAGGAAAAACGAAAAAGGAAGAGAGAGAAGGGGAAAAATGAGGAAGAAAGTGAGTAAAGAAGAGGGAGAGGCGTGTTCGATGTTAAGACAAAAGTGGAGCGGCTGGGTTTGTGATTCAGTGTTAACATGTTTGCCTAGTATGTGTGAGGAACTGGGTTCTATTCTCAGCACCACATAAACAAATAAACAAAATGAAGATCCATCAACAACTTAAAAAATAAAAAATAAAAAACTAGAAATATTACTAAAATCCCAAGCATTTATGAATGTTAAATAATAAAATATATGTTACATAGCCTTATGTAATTTCTAGACTCCCCAAAAGAGTCATTAAATGTTAGATTATTAGTGCTATAACTAAAAATCCATTGCTCTTTCCTCTACATTCTGTGGCATTCTAGTGCTAAAATAAATTGTAGTATAACACCAAAAAAAAAAAATCCTAATATTTCTACAGTAACTGACCCAGTTTAACATCAATGCAAGTAGATTCCTATGGGACGTGATATGTACTTTGAAGTTTATTTTTATTCAACACTGGTACATTTCTATTTCTTGAGTTTATGCACATTATAGGATATATATTTCATCCACACGTTCACAAATTTATAGGCATTTATTTCACTTTCAATCACTTCCTACTTCAGAAAACATGTATTCCTCCGTTTCTGACTGGTCTTTTCTTGAAACTTCTTTCCAAACACATTATTTTCGATTTCCATTATCACATTTGAAGCAAAACTCACACACCCCTCATAATAAACCATAACCCTAATATTACCATTAGATGTACAACTGGTTGGAATGAATGATTGTATATCAATATAAGATTTCTTACTTAGTTTCAGATATCAATTCAATCCATTATTTAAAGTGGAACCAGTTATATTATTTATTCACAATGTGGCATTTT
The DNA here is from genome assembly GCF_048772815.1 of Callospermophilus lateralis. Classification (NCBI taxonomy): domain Eukaryota; kingdom Metazoa; phylum Chordata; class Mammalia; order Rodentia; family Sciuridae; genus Callospermophilus; species Callospermophilus lateralis. The sequence continues at coordinate 149,003 of NW_027512721.1, read as the reverse complement.
CATGCATTATCTCTATATTCATAGACACAGGGTACACCTCTTTGTACCCCCAACACTAATTTATACGTCTTCAAAATATTGCTCCCAGAAATGTTGGAAGAAATACCCATGTCACCTGATCTACATATGCATTTTATCACTGAAATATTCTGGACACAAAAAGCAAAGGTCACACTTATGATTGTATCAAAGCTAAATGAAAAGTGAACATGGATTACTAAAAACATCCATGTCCAGGTTGCCTAATGCTCTCAAATGAAAATACTATTGGTAACTACAAATTAGTTTCTTCCAAAGATTATATATTCAAACTCAACCCTGTTGAAAATGTCTAATCCTCTCACTCACTTTATACTTTGCCTGTTTTTGTAATGTCTCTGTTGGTATCTGCTTTTCCACAGTTCATCATTGTGACTAAATCTTCACATGTTCTGAAACTTACCTTCACACTCCAATCGAAATCCTATTGCTAAAGAACTTTTGGTCCAAATCCTATATTCACTCTTCTTCTTAAAACCTACCTACTGTCTTCCTAATCCTACCGACTATCACTTTTTGACTGGAGGTTCTCTTCTACATTCAATCATTCAGTTACAAGGTCTTATGCCATTGTATATCGATTTCTCTGAGACATTTTTGCAGAATGTAATTCAACGATAGGTATCCCAATCAAGGGCCCAATGATTTCTGGGCTTCAAATCTTACTTAGATTTCTGTTTATGTACATATATTTCACGTCTGTATTCTAATAAATATCACAGGTTCCAATAACATTATTCATCCAGCAGAATGGTTCCTAACCGAAAATGAAAATGTTATTAACCCTAACCATACACTGTTCCCTCAATCTAACTTTACAGAAGAGCAGTGACAGTGTTGGTCTTACAATACAGGAATGCATGGGATCTTCCACCTGCTGAGAACCTCAAAGGTACATGCAGAAATTATCCCTGGAGAAGATGTAGGCAGTGATGAAGGACCTGAGAGAGCAAAAGTCATCTCAATGGCAAACAACCTGGTAGAATTAAGGAATGTGTCTGAATCAGCCTCATTCTTCTTAATACAGAGAAGATAGACCAAACCATGCCTGTGTGGAGAGCTGTTCCCTGGTCCATATGTTTGATATACGATTCGAACTTGTGAAAGTGTCACAGGATGTAGGGGCATCCTCCATCTCATGGGAACCTTGGAGGCAAATGTTAGGACAACGTGGTTTCCAAGGCAGTGACCTCATTCAGTTCCTCAAGGAAGTGACTTCACCTCACTTCCTTGGTGATGGAAGTCTCTGAACTTGGGATCCAGGAAGCCAGGCACCCAGAGCCATAACCCGTCCAAGTCCCAGTGGTCTAACTTGTTTGGATTTACGAAGGACAGAGTCAATATTTCTTGGTACCTACTGATTTGAGGATGGCCAAATGCCAGGAAACCTCTGAAGAGGGTCCTATCCTGATAAAGCAGGTAGTGGATCACCGCTGGCTCCTGACTACTTCACAGAGTTGGCAAAGTAGAGCAGATCTGAGACAGGACAGGCCATTTTGGGAGAACATAGTATGGCCCACCAGTCAGAGGACACTCCGGATATGACAGACCTACTTGGGGGAAGGAGGTGCCTTTGCGGGTGTGGGTGTGGGTTTGTGGTTTTGTCTCATGTTCTGAGAATACGAAAGAAAGGCGGTTTGATTGGATTGTAATGAACTGTTTCTAGTAAGTCGTTTGACAAGGCGAGTCTTTCTATGTCTGTGTATCCCACTGTGTCCGTGGTTGTCGACATTAGAAAAGAGAATGCATCAGTTGATGTGTTCTGTCTAGTAGAAAGCTTCGCAGCATTCATCCTGCCCAATTGATGAATGGACTGCGGCTTGCCTCATGGATGGGCAACACCTACTATCTGCCTAAGTTCCTGTTTTCTTCCTGAATTCTGGCCACTCTCCCGAATAGGCACATAGTTTTGTGTTTAAGATATGTACCACCTCAAGCTCTGTTAAATGGCCATGTACTGGACAGCTGAAGGGAATGGGAGAATCTCAGAAAACTCAGATATCAGTGTGACCAGGAAAGTCTCAGTGGAGAAACCCTGCTATGGGCCATTCTCTTACTATGTATCTGTTTCCCTGAATGTCAGGAAGTTCTTTGCCTCAGGCCACCCTCATGTGAAGCCTGAAAAAAAAGAGTTTTCAAATGAAAATGAATGGGCATCACCTGTGGCTCTTTGCTTAATTTCTTTGCAAAGGGATGTGTCTGAATCACCCTTTGGCCCTGTGTGCGGTTGTGGCTTAGATTCTCAGCCCCTGATGGATCTAAAGAAAGATCCGATGTGTGCATCCAAAACCAAAATTTCAAAAAGATCAGTTATGATGGATGAAGTCTCTTGCCTTTCTTTGTTAGGTTCCTGAACTACATCAAGTGAGAATAGGGATCCTTTGGTTCAAATAAATTTTTGAAAGCCCTGAAGAAGTGCTTGGGTTTTCTTATGACTCCAATTCACATAAAGAATCTATACCTGACAGTCAGTAGGCCTCAAATTGGAGAAGCAGATCAGTATTAACTGCGGTCTTATTTTATCACTCCTGGTTCACATGCAGGGTGTCCAGGCCACCATGACTTTAGGCAAATGAGCGGCAAGGGAGCTTATTTTGGACACTAACCCATACCCTACTAGACTCTGACTAGTAATCCTAACATGATGGAGAATAATAACCCCAACAGAATAGAAATACAAGAAGTTTTGAGGATTCATGTTGTATAGTTGTACTTGCCTTTTGCATTATATAGGGTAGGAGTTATAAATTTAGTCAATTTTTAATTGAAACAGTTCTCCATGTGTTTTTAAAGTTCACAACCATGTGAATTCCTCTCTCCCTTTCTCTATAGCCTATTCAGAACATGTATTTTTACATGCACATTTAGAATCCTACCTGGTATCACATGTACATTCTTGAGAGGTTGCTGACTTAGCAGATACAAATTGTCAGAAGAGATCACTCCTCTGAATGCTGTTGGAAGTGAAAATTCAAACTATGGGTGACTTCCTAGTTTCCTAGTTGAACAACATTATACATAAATCCAGGTTTAGTAAAATTAATATTTTTGGATCTGTGGATTATATATATTTCATGATATATATATATATATATATATATATATATATATATATATATATATATATATATTGCTACATTTTAATGTCTGTTTGAGTGTGTGTGTGTGTGTGTATAGATAGATAGATAGATAGATATACACTCTCTAGATTTTTGAAAATATGAAACATATGTGTCTTATTATATACTCCCTAAATTCATTCATGTACATGTATGTGGATTTATAATCAACTTTTCACAAGATTATTTTCAAAAATATTCATCCACCTGAAATACATATTTGTTTCCTAGTACTAAAAACAAACTTCAGTGAATGGTGCATACAAATCCAAATATTTCTACAGTAACTGTCCCAGTTTAACATCAATGCTTGTAGATTCCTATGGGACATGATGTGTATTTTGACGTTCATTTTTTAACAAAACTGGTACATTATTATTTCTTCAGTTTTTGCACATCATACGATATATATTTCATTAACAAGTTCACAAATTTATAGGCATTTGTTTCGCTTTCAATAACTTCCTTATTCAAAACTCTTGTATTCCTCCAGGTTTCTTGTCTGGTCTCTTCATGAGACTTCTTTCCAAACTCATTATTTCTGAAATCCATAATCACCTTTGAAACAAAATTCACACACTCTTTATGATAATCCATAAGCCTAATATTAAAATAAGATGGATACCTGGTTGGATTGAATGATTGCATATCAATATAAGATTTTCTGTATATTTTCAGATATCAATTCAATCCATTATTTAAATTTAGAACTTGTTACATTGTTTAATCAATTTTGTCTATTCATGCATTATCTCTATATTCCTAGACACAGGGTACACCCATTTGTAACCCCAGTACTAATTTATATATCTTCAAAATATTGCTCCCAGAAACGGTGGAATAAATACTTATGTCATCTGATCTACATATACATTTTATCACAGTAATTTTCTGGACACAAAAAGCAAAGTTCACACTTATGATTTTACCAAAGCCTTAATGGAAAGTGAGTATGCATTACTAAAAACATCCATGTCCAGGTTGCCTAACGCTCTCAAATGTCAATCCTATTGGTCACTACATATTTGTTTCTTCCTAAGATTATATATTTTACCTCAAGCCTTTTGAAAATGTCTAATCCTATCAATCACTTTATCATTTGCCTGATTTACTAATGTCTCTATTAATATCTGCTTTCCTACATATTTTCCACAGTTTATCATTGTGACTGACTCTTCACATGTGCTCACATTTTCATTCACTCTCTACCCGAAACCCTATTGCTAAAGAACTTTTGGTTTAAATCCTATACTCTCTCTGCTTTCTAAACCTACTGACTATCTTTCAAATAATACCGAGTATCCCTTTTTGACTAGAAGTTCTCTTCGACATTCCATCATCCAAGGTACAAGGTCCTATGCCATTGTACATCGATTTATCTGAAACATCTCTGCAGAACATAATTCAAAGCTAAGTATCCCAATCAAGGGCCCAATACCCTTCTGGGCTTCAAATCTTACCTAGATTTAAGTTTTCATTCTAATATTTCACTTTTACATTCTTGTAAATATTACAGGTTCCCAATACAATTATTCATCCTGCAGAATGATTCTTAACCCAAATCGAACCTTTTATTAACCCTAACCATACACTCTTCCCTCAATCTAAGTTTACAGAAGAGCAGGGACAGAATTGTTTTTACAATACAGGAATGTAGGTCATCTTAAACCTGCTGAGAACCTCAAAGGTCCATGCAGAAATGATACCTGGAGAAGATGTAGGCAGCTATGAAGGAGTTGAGAGAGCAAAAGTCACCTTGCATGGCAAACCACCTGGTCAGGATGAAGGGTCGTGTCTGAATCAGTCTCTCTATTCTAAATGTAGAGAAGGTGGACCAAACCAGGCCTTTGTTGAGAGATGTTCCCGGGTGCCTATGGTTGATATACCATTCTAACTTGCGAAAGTGTCACAGGAAGTAGGTGCAGCCTCTATCTCATGGGACCCTTGGAAGCAACTGTTAGGACAAAGTGGTTGCCAAGGGAGTGACCTCATTCAGTTCTTGAAGGAAGTGTCCTACCTCACTTCCTTGGTATTGGAACTCTCTGAAATTGGGATCCAAGATGCCAGACACCCAGAGCCAGTCCCAGTCCCACTCCCACTGGGCTCAGTTGTTTGGATTTACCAAGGACAGAGTCAGTCTTTCTTGGTACCTACTGGTGAGAGAATGGCCAAATGCCAGGACAGATATGAAGAGGGTCTTTCCTGAGAAAGCAGGTAGTGGCTCACCACTGGATCCTGACAACTTCACAGAGTTGGCCAAGGCAACCAGAACTGAGACAGGACTGGCCATTTCGGGGAACATAGTTTGGCTCAACAGACAGAGGACACACTGGAGAGTCAGAGACTTACTTGTGGGAAGGAGATGCCTTTGTGGGTGTGGGTGTGAGTTTGTGGTTTTGTCTCATGTTCTGAAAATAGGTAGGAAAGGTGGTTTGTTTGGTTTGGAATGGACTGTTTCTAGTAAATCGTTTGACAAGGTGAGTGATTCTAGTTCGGTGTATCCCACTGTGTACGTGGTTTTGGACATTAAAAAACAGAATGCACCAATGGATGTATCCTGTCTAGTAGAAAGCTTCCCAACATTCATCCTGCTCAACTGATGGATGGACTGCGGTGTGTCTTATGGATGGGGAACACCTACTATCTTCCTAAGTTCCTGTTTTCTTCCTGAATTCTGGCCACTCTCCAGAATAGGCTCATGGTTTTGTGTCCAAGATATATACCACCTCCAAGCTCTGTGCCATGGCCATATACTGGACAGCTGAATGGAATGGGAGAATCACAGAAAACTCAGATATCAGTGTGACCAGGAAAGTCTCAGTGGAGAAATCCTGCTTTGGCCATTCTCTTACCTATATTTCTGTTGTCCTGAATGTCAGGAAGTTCTTTCCCTCAGCCCACCCCTTTGTTAAGCCTGAAGAAAACAGTTTTCAAATGGAAATGAAAGGGCATCACCTGTGGCTCTTTGCTTAATTTCTTTGGAAAGGGATGTGTCTGAATCAGCCTCTTGGCCCTGTGTGCGGTTGTGGCTTAGATTCTCAGCACCTCATGGATCTAAAGAAAGATCCCATGTGTGCATCCATAACCAAAATGGCAAAAAGATCTGTTATGGTGAATGAAGTCTCTTGCGTACCTTTGTTAGGTTTCTGACCTACATCAAGTGAGAATAGGAATCCTTTGGTTCAAATGAATTCTTCAATGCCCTGAAGAAGTGGTTGTGTTTTCTCATGACTCCAAATCACATAAAGAATCGTTACCTGACAGTCAGTAGGCCTCAAATTGGAGAAGCAGAGCCGTATTAACTGCAGTCCTATTTTATCACTCCTGGTTCACATGCAGGGTGTCCAGGCCACCATGACTTTAGGCAAATGAGGGGCAAGGGAGCTTATTTTGGACACTAACCCATACCCTACTAGACTCTGACTACTAATCCTAATATGATGGAGATTAATAACCCAAACAAAATAGAAATACAAGCAGTTCAGAGGAGTCATGTTGTATAGTTGGACTTGCCTTTTGCATTATATAGGGTAGGAGTTATAAATTTAGTCAATTTTTAATTAAAATAGTTCTCCATGTGTTTTTAAAGTTAACAAATATGTGAATTCCTCTCTCCCTTTTTGTGTAGCCTATTCAGCACATGTATTTTTATATGCACATATAGAATCCTACCTGGTATCACATGTTCATACTTGAGAGGTTTCTGACTTGGCAGATACTGCCGCGGTCCGGTTGGAGCAAAATAACCGGGGGGTGGGGGTTATGAATAACATGTGTATCTTGATATAGCAGGAGTGGAAGCCATTTATTGTAGGACAATAGAGGTATTTATACATTCCACCCAGCTTATCTAATTAACATAAACTAGATACTGCAGTCAACCAATCAGGAATCTCCACACTAAATGGCTCGCTTTTGTTACATCTCAAACCACTCCCTCTGACATTTTGCCAGGCATCATCCAGACTTGTTTACACACTCTAACATTCCCCTGGCAAAATGCCAGGTGTTATTTTGACATGTTTACAGACTCTAACATTTCCCCCTTTTATTTAATTTAAATAAAGACCACAGTGGTTTTTACAGAAACACCATAAATAACCTGCTACAAACAGAAAGGGAGGATACAAAATGTCACAATACAAGCCAATTGATGAAGCACTTGGAGAAATAATACCAGCAATGACACTGTTAGCAAAGACACCGAGTTAAAATTTGTTATAGATTATAGTTTGTTGTCTCAGTCCAGGTAAAGCAGTGTCTCAATAGATTAACTCACAGTTCAGGTAAACCACAGTCCAGGTATGTTCTGCAGGCAGCTAGCTTAAATCACAGTCCTGGTAAGTTCTGCAGGCAGCTAGCTTAAATCACAGTCCATGTAAATTCTGCAGGCAGCTAGCTTAAATCACAGCCCAGGAAAGTTCTGAAGGCAGCTAGCTTGGTCCAAAGTCTCCTCCGTTTCTCAGCCGAAGTCTCCTCCGGTTTTCAGCAACACTGGAAATTCTTCCACCCTTGTCCTCACCGGCACTGGGATGAAGGCAGGAACTCCTACCACTGGCTAAAGAAAATCCTATAGTATTCCACCAGGTGCTAAGAAAACAACCTTCTGAAAAATTTAGTACATTATCTCAAGGTTTTTTACATTTGAAAAAAGCCTTAATAGTGCTTATTATTTATTATCTTCCGGGTGTGGGAGAACCATTGTAGCTTAGTTATTGGCATTGAAAATGACCAAACATCAGGGAGCCAGTAGCATCTATGGCTGGCTGTAGCATCCTGGGCAGCCACAGATGGCCCTGGGGAGTTTCCAGGACTCAAACTGCCACGGGGCCCCGCTCCCGAGGCTGGGGGCGGGGAATTGCCGGCTGCCACTGCTTGAAAAGCCCTTGCTGCACAGTGACTGGCTTGAGCATGTGGCAGCCGAGGCGCCTATTCACACACACTCCGGAAACGAAAAGTATTCAGTAACAGCCTTTTGCTGAAACTTTTTTCCTGATAATCCTTCTTCTTCTTAACTTTGTTTTTCTTTCTGATTAGACTTCCTGGGCTTCCATCAACACATGCCCTAATTGCTCTTGTTTCCACTGGGGTGCCTCTTTCCATTATCAATTTACTTCTCACCCCTTCCTTATTTTCATCACAAAGACAATACAATACACTGAGATAAAACAAGACACAATCATACTGTATCAATCTTCTCCATTTTTTGAAATGACCGTTTTTCCTCTCCCCCTATCTGCCTAGGGATGAGCAGATTTGCTTCCATCCTATCTATGGATGGGCAGTTTTTATTCGTCACTTACCCCCAAGTGTCCCAGGGCTCCCTGTATGGGCCACCATCTGCCGCAGTCCCACTGCAGCAAAATAACCGGGGCAGGGGGTGATGAATAACTAGTGTATGTTGATACAGTAGGAAAGGCGTGATAGGTAGGAAAGGCTACTTGTTTGGTATTGAGTGGACTGTTTCTAGTAAGTTGTTTGACAAGGCAAGTGTTTCTATATCTGTGTATCCCACTGTATCTCTGGTTGTAGACATTAGAAAAGATAATGCATCAATGGATTTGTCCTCTCCAGGAGAAAGTTTAACAGCATTCATCCTGCCCAATTTATGAAAGGACTGTGGCTTGCCTTATGGATGGGCAACACCTACAATATTCCTAAGTTCCTGTACTCTTCCTGAATTCTGGCCACTCTCCACAACAGGCTCATGGTTTTGAGTCCAAGATATGTACCACCTCCAAGCTCTGTGACATGGCCATGTACTGGATAGCTGAAGGGAATGGCGAGCATCTCAGAAAACTCAGATATCAGTGTGACCAGTAAAATCTCAGTGGAGAAACCCTGCTTTGGGCCTTTTCTTACATAATGTTCTGTTGCCCTGAATGTCAGGAAGGTCTTTGCCTCAGGCCAACCCTTTGTGAAGCCTGAAGAAAACAGTTTTCAAATGGAAATGAATGGGCATCACCTGTGGCTCTTTGCTTAATTTCTTCCAAAAGGGATGTGTCTGAATCAGCCTCTTGGCCCTGTGTGAGGCTGTGGCTTAGATTCTCAGCACCTGATGGATCTAAAGAAAGATTCCTTTTGTGCTTACAAAACCAAAATGGCCAAAAGGGCAGTCATTGTGGTTGAAGTCCCTCGCCTTCCTCTGTAAGGTTTCTGACCTACATCAAGTGAGAAGAGGGATTCATTGGGTCAAATGAGTTCTTCAAAACCCTGCAGAGGCTAGCCCGTAATTGCTTGGGGTTTCTCATGACTCCAATTCACATAAAAAATCTATACCAAAGAGTCAGTAGGCCTCATATTGGAGAAGCTGGGCAGTACAAATGGCAGGCATATTTGATCACTACTGGTTCACAGGAAGGGTGTCCAGGCCACCCTGATTTTAGGCAAATGAGGGGTAAGGGAGCTTATTTTGGACACTGTCATGAGCTTTGCCCCTCATGGAAAACCCCAGCCAGAGGTTATGATGAGTGTCTATATGGAAGAAGATGAGGGCCATGTGGGAGTGTTTTGGTTTTAATTGTGGTCATTTGTGTGGTGGTTGAAATAGATGACTGGGTTCACCTGGGCTTGAAGTCTGGTGTGATTCCCCTTACAGACTGAGTTCTAAAACTGACCTCAGAGAAATATTGCCATGAGTTCTCTTGGGATTTTAGGAGGCCACGCATTAGAGTCGCCCTTGGAAACTGAGATCAAGTCCCAGGGTGGCTTTCCACAGAGCATCAGGAATCTCAGCCAGGATATCACATGATTTTATTATGAAAGACTTGGCAGCCATAGATGAGATTCAAAACAAACATGGACCTCACACTCTAGACCTCAATGGGCCTGGGTTCATGTGATCTTTTGGCCACTCTTTGGGAAGCCTTGACTGTGAGAATTCTCCAGAGCTTTCATTGAAATGAGCTTCCATACCATTTAATGGTTCTTGAAAGAATTGAAACCTACAGTGCCTCCAACTTCATCCGTGAAAAATGCTAGATAAATACCAAGAAATTTTTGAAATTCCCATAACCAGGTGTCAGAGGAGAACATTTGGATGTCCTGTTGCTGATCAGGAGTGTTCCAGACAGTGGTTTGATTGACTGGGTTTCATGAAAATGGTGTAGAACTGAAATGCCAGTATGTTGGAGCCTGCTGAGTATTGGGCCCAGAACTGTGGTGTGCAGGTGTGGGATAAAACATTTGTGTTGGGGCCATTTGGATCTACCATTGACTTCCAAATGGCTTGTGACTGACATGGTGCAGCCAGCAAACCCTTATATGTAAAGGCATCTTGTTATATGGAGAGGTTTCAGTGCAATGTTCCGAATCAGGTTGCTATCTTCAAGTGGGCAAGCTATGTGGGATAGAATCCTGGTTGGTGCATTCTCCTGCAGACTCTGACCGACCACACGTGACAGAACTACCTTCAGCACTGTGTCCCAGTTGAACTTCTTGTATTTCGTAGAGCAAATACCAAACTCCCAGTGCAGCAGCAAGAAACACTATGAATAGTGGAGGATGACTAAATGGGTACACAGTCCACACAGGGAGACACTTAGCCTTCAGTGGCCACAGTTTACCTACAAAGAGAGAATTCAGCACTTTGCCTCATTTTCATTGGAAAATAAGAAACCAATTTCTTCAGGTCACATAGATGCAGAGCCAGCTTTGATGGTCTCACAACAAAGGAAGCTAAAGCTCCTGAAAACAATTTCAAGTGCCCAACCTCAGAGGCAGTTTCTCAAAAAGTCGTTAAGCCAGCAGAGCTCCATGTTTGTGGAGTGTTTATCTGTTAGACAAGGATGCAAGAAAAGACCACTGACTCCAATTAAAATCAAATTAAACTAAGCTTATTATTTTCACCAGCCAGGCTAACTCTCCCTCCCAAAACGGCCGGAACAAGACAGCAACCCCAACTTACCTACAGCCCAGCTTTAAAGCCCAGAAAGTTACACAAAAGGGGGGTTAGAGATAACAGAACTCGGACAAGCATCACACTAATGGTAGTTTATATATATATATATATATATATATATATATATATATATATATATATATATATATATATATATATATATTTTTTTTTTTTTTTGCTGGCCCCAACATCAGAATTTGTGAGGACCATTAGACCCTCAGAGATGGTCATTGTCTGTCCAGGGAAGGCCAATATTTATGATGTGTCGCTAATGTTTCACAGAGTGCTGCTATCTGGTCAGAGAGCCAGACATGGGTGAGTTCAAGGCATGGGCAGGCATTCCAAGCAGGTTCAGAATTTGCAGTAATTTATAGTAAAGCCAAAATTATCTTATCATGGCTTTGTGGCAAGATGGCTCCCAATTTTAATAAAAGATCAGGTTGGGCCTATCATTCCCCCCTTTTCTTATGTGTTCCTTTCAAATCTTTGATAGATTAAGGGAAGTGCACTGAGGAAATTTAAATCCCTCAGGTAACAGTCTCCAAATTTCTAGAACTCACCCAAAACGGATCTCCCTGATTTTACCTGACTTAATTAATTACGTATATTGATAGTCTATTTATTTTTGGCTCCATTGTTGTAAGAAGGGAGGCCTCACGCATTTTGGATTCTTCTGCGCTGAGAGAGGGTGACGTAAGGGTCATGGCATGAGGGACATGAGTTGCCTTTTAGAATTTAGTTGAGGGACATGAGTTGCCTTTTAGATTTCAGCTTGGTTTGAAGTCTGGTTGGGGAAGAACAGGTTGTAAAGTCATCTGGGAATGGGTTCTTCTATGAGAGTAACAAAAACCATGAGTAATGAATAAATGTTGCAGCAGCTGGAACATGTCACCGTATAGAAGTTCCCTCACCATTCTTTAATATCCTCAGTTATCAGGACTGTCAACTTAATATTTAATTTTTTGTTTTACAGTTGTGCCTCCCCATAAGATACAGTTTATTAATTTAATGTCATCTGATCTTGCAAAATCCTTTTTCTAGTATGACCTCTGTGTCTAATAGAGAAACCTTTAATTCTGTTACTCAGGGCTGGATAATCGTACTAGCAAACACCAAGCCTACCTCTGTAGGTTAGGAATATCTGTAGGCCCTAAACTAAATTTTCTGCCTCTGGCAGCTCCTCTTAATAGTCTCTTTTTATAGTTATCAGGCATTCCTGTCTGAGAATCCTTCTTTGTAACCTCCAGTCTTACTTATTTTGGGAGGCTAACATAAAGTGTATAACTTAAAATATTAATATTTGTTTTCTTGGCCGATTCATTTAACTTTAATTTTAAATCCTAATCTTAAACATCCAGCAAATAAATTTTAACAGCCTTATATTGAGAGTACTGGGCTTTAATATCTATAACTTAATTATTATTTATCTTTTCATTAATTGGGATATGTATTATTGTGTCTGTCTTGTAGGTGATGACTTATTATCTTAAATTAACCCATGTTGTGTTATTAAAGCAACACTTCTGTAAAAGACTAACAGGGAATCTTTAGATCACTTATAAGCAAATTAAAAATAAAATTTTTTAACAAGAGTAAAAATACTTAGTTTCTGTAATAGCTACCCTGAATTTTTTTGCTGAGTTATACATTATATGCCCTGTTTGAGATCCTAGTAATCTTCACAGAAAAACAAAAGAACTTTTGAACATAACTTTAAATGAAATAAAATCTGACCTACTCCTTTTGTAGTCATTCTCACATGTAGTAAGATGGGACACAGAGCCTTATTTCAGGTAAGGCAGGCCTCTTTATAAATATTAAGTGTTTTAGTTCTAAAGCTGATCATTGTTTTTTAAATATCATTTTACAAAGTTTACATAAATTGTTTGAGGTCACATGAACATTATCTAACATCATATGACATCATATTTAAAACATGGATTAAAGAAAGGCTGAAAGATTTTAACCTTTACATATATTAGGCTCTGATTAACTTAAAAATACATTTAAATTGTTCCCCAATGAAAAAAGTAACATAAAACTTTATATATCTTATTGATAACAGGTAAATAAATCCCCAGTACATTTTTTTTTACCATACAACTTCAGAATACCAGCTTGATATAATGCTCTTTAAATGTTTCTAACTTACAGACTTGTATACCTGGAAGATATGAGCACATTAATAGCATCAATATTACATTGATATTTCTAGATTAACCAAGTTTAGCTTTTAAAGAAATGGCAGTAGAGTGCTCTAAAATAACAGTTCTTATTTAATCAGTTGTTTAATTTTTATGGTTGCTTGCTCTAGAAAAAATAAAACTTAATAAACACAATGTTATGGGTAAACTTATGTTTTCAGAAATTTTTGTCTCTTTAACACATGACTGATTTTTACAATCTGATACAGACCTTAGTAAATCAATTGGGTATCTAACAAATGTACTCAAGAATAGAAATTCCACATCAAATTTACTTTACTTATTTATTAAAATATTAGACAAATGTATTGAACAGTGTAAACCATTTTTTTGTTGAAGGAAAAGTCCTAGAATCAAGGCATTTTAGACATTTTGTAGATATTAATATTTTACTAGATTTTTGAACACCTTTAAAAACTTGTAAGCTTAAATTTAAAAACATTTATTTTTTATCTGTTTATCCAATTTAAATTGAACAATTTTAATCACGTGAATTAAAGATCTTTGGATCCACTTTTTTAAATTAATTTTTATTGTAGGTTGTTCAAAACATTACATAGTTCTTGATATATTATATTTCACACTTGATTCAAGTGGGATATGAACTCCAGTTTTTACCCCATATACAGATTGCAGAATCACATCAGTTGCACAACCATTGATTTACATATTGCCATTCTGGTGTCTGTTGTATTCTGCTGCCTTTCCTATCCTCTACTATCCCCACTCCCCCATCCCCTCCCCTCTTCTCTCTCTACCCCCGCTACTGTAATTCATTTCTCCCCCCTCATATTTTTCCTCCTTTCCCCTCACTTCCTCTTGTATGTAATTTTGTATACCCCTGAGGGTCTTCTTCCATTTACAGGAAATTTCCCTTCTCTCTCCCTTTCCCACCCACCTCTCATCCCTGTTTAATGTTAATCTTCTTCTCATGCTCTTCGTCCCTACTCTGTTCTTAGTTACTCTCCTTATATCAAAGAAGACATTTGGCATTTGTTTTTGAGGGATTGGCTAGCTTCACTTAGCATAATCTGCTCTAATGCCATCCATTTCTCTCCAAATTCTATGATTTTGTCATTTCTTAATGCAGAGTAATACTCCATTGTGTAAAAATGCCACATATTTTTTATCCATTCGTCTATTGAATGGCATCTAGCTTGCTTCCACAGTCTTGCTATTGTGAATTGTGCTGCTATGAACATGGATGTAGCAGTGTCCCTATAGTGTGCTCTTTTTAGGTCTTTAGGGAATAGACCGAGTAGGGGAATAGCTGGATCAAATGGTGGTTTTATTCCCAGCTTTCCAAGAAATGTCCATACTGCTTTCCAAATTGGCCGCACCAATTTGCAGTCCCACCAGCAATGTACAAGAGTACCCTTTTCCCCACATCCTCGCCAGCACTTGTTGTTGTTTGACTTCCTAATGGCTGCTAATCTTACTGAGTGAGATGGTATCTTAGGGTGGTTTTGATTTGCATTTCTCTGACTGCTAGAGATGGTGAGCATTTTTTCATATACTTGTTGATTGATTGTATGTCCTCCTCTGAGAAATTTCTATTCAGGCCCTTGGCCCATTTGTTGATTGGGTTATTTGTTATCTTATTGTCTAATTTTTTGAGTTCTTTGTATATTCTGGATATTAGGGCTCTGTTTGAAGTGTGAGGAGTAAAGATTTGTTCCCAGGACGTAGGATCCCTATTTACCTCTCTTATTCTTTCTTTTGCTGAGAAAAAACTTTTTAGTTTGAGTAAGTCCCATTTGTTGATTCTAGTTATTAACACTTGTGCTATGGATGTCCTATTGAGGAATTTGGAGCCCAACCCACAGTATGTAGATCATAGCCAACTTTTTCTTCTATCAGACGCCATGTCTCTGATTTGATATCAAGTTCCTTGATCCGCTTTGAGTTAACTTTTGTGCATGGCAAGAGAAAGGGATTCAGTTTCATTTTGTTGCATATGGATTTCCAGTTTTCCCAACACCATTTGTTGAAGATGCTATCCTTCTTCAATTGCATGCTTTTAGCCCCTTTATCGAATATAAGATAGTTGTAGTTTTGTGGATTGGTTTCTGTGTCCTCTATTCTGTACCATTGGTCCACCCACCTGTTTTGGTACCAGTACCCTGCTGTTTTTGTTACTATTGCTCTGTAGTATAGTTTGAAGTCTGGTATAGGTATCCCGCCTGATTCACACTTCCTGCTTAGCATTGTTTTTGCTATTCTGGGTCTTTTATTTTTCTATATGAATTTCATGATTGTTTTCTCTATTTCTACAAGAAATGCCATTGGGATTTTGATTGGCATTGCATTAAACCTATAGAGAACTTTTGGTAATATCGCCATTTTGATGATGTTAGTTCTACCTATCCATAAACAGGGTATATTTTTCCATCTTCTAAGATCTTCTTCTATTTCTCTCTTTAGGTTTCTGTAGTTTTCATTGTATAAGTCTTT
Organism: Callospermophilus lateralis; assembly: GCF_048772815.1. Classification (NCBI taxonomy): domain Eukaryota; kingdom Metazoa; phylum Chordata; class Mammalia; order Rodentia; family Sciuridae; genus Callospermophilus; species Callospermophilus lateralis. The sequence continues at coordinate 133,287 of NW_027512721.1, read as the reverse complement.
CACCTCTTTTGTTAGGTTGATTCCCAAGTATTTTATTTTATTTGAGGATATTGTGAATGGGGTGGTTGTCCTCATTTCCATTTCAGAGGATTTGTGGCTGATATACAGGAATGTCTTTGATTTATGTGTGTTGATATTATATCCTGCCACTTTGCTGAATTCATTTATTAGCTCTAGTAGTTTCTTTGTAGACCCTTTTGGGTCTGCTAGGTATAGAATCATGTCATCTGCAAATAGTGATAATTTGAGTTCTTTTCCTATTTTTATGCCTTTAATTTCTTTCGTCTGTCTAATTGCTCTGGCAAGTGATTTGAGAACTATGTTGAACCGAAGTGGTGAGAGAGGGCATCCCTTAAAATTTGTTTTTATGAGTGCTTTTTTTTATTATGAGCGCTCCTTATATATGTTAATTTCTGTATCATATATATGATTAAGAATATATATATATATATATATATATATATAGACAAACAACAAATAACAAAAGTGTGCACACATAATAATAGTAAAGGCCTTGTAGCTTTTAGCAGGTGAAATCTCCATTGCCATGTTTTAAAAACTCCACAGTTGGTCAAAGATAGAACAGATCAGAAAAACATTAACCTAGGTCTGTAGGATCAAAATTATGAGTTAGAAAAATTAAAGGATCTAAGGAAAAAAATAAGAGTCCTAGAAAAAATAACCGACCAGTAATTAGTAAATACCATACTATTTACTTTTTTTTTTCCTTAAGCCTCATATCAGTCTCCTACTGATCTTGCAGGCTTCTTTCATTTGCATTTCAATCTAAGTCCTGGCTGAGGTCTGGAAGGAGCAGGAAAAAACTGCTATTCTGAGCAGACACCTCAGGCCTAACGCATTTTAACCATAATTTTCCAGATAGGATGTTGAAAATTTTGATACAAGTTTAAGACAAAATTTACAAAATTTTATATCTTTACATCTTGTGTTGTCAACAGATACCATACTATGATTTACTATCCTTGTCCAAATTAATGCACTGGTACACACAGTGACATTTTCCCAGGCTACCCAATTAAAAATTGGTGAAAAAAAAAAGACTGAATGATTGGAAAATTTCTTGCCAACTTGGAAGTAGAGTTCTTTAGTTTTCCATCCTAAGTTTTTAAGTTCTCTGGCATGAATTATCTGAAATCATAAACTAAACAATTATCTCAATCTGACTTTTAACGGCAAGATTCTGCAATGCTTCAAAAACCCAATAAGCTACCAGATTGTTACAATAAAACATCATCATTTAGACACACATTCAGGTAAAATCATTCCCAAGAAACAATATATAATATCAACACATTATTGCACATGTCTTAAAGTGCCAGAAACAAAGACACACGACAGACAGAAAGGAGCTTCAGACTATGACTGACAGACAGAAGCCTTTAAAACAGAGCAGATAAGAGAAAAATCTCCTACACCAGTTGCACCACAGATGTCCCCACAAGGGGACCAGATGTTTTCACAGAGGAGCATCCTGAAATGTAAAATCAAGGGTCTCCATAGTGACTTTCCTGCATTTAGTGTCCCCTTTTTTTCCCTCTTTTTTAAGATGACAGAGGTGGCATTATCGTTAAATTGCAGGGAAAGACCTAGGGAATTCTCTGAAAAAATAAGGCTTCAGCAGCTGCTGGGAGTCCCTCAGTCCCTCCTTTTACTTACAGGATTTGCTCCTCTGGTTCAGTTCCACCACAAGCATGCTCCATCTCCTAACATTTCTGTAGTCAGCTCTCAAAAAGTTCCAGGGTGCGGGTGGGTTATCAAAATTTGTAACTTAAAGTTGGGTTCCTGAACTTGAAGCCAATTAATGCCAATTTAAAAATGAGGACAGGGTTTTGAGAAAAAGAAAAACGAAGGTTTATTGCTTTGCTAACAAAGATAAACACAGGGACTCTGCCAAAATGTTGTGACTCTCTTTATCTGGAGGGACAAGGGATTTTAAAGGAGTTTCACTTATTAACCTGGGAGATACTCAGTTCTTAGGTCCCCCGCAGGCACTGCCCTCTGCAGTGAGTGTGCTCCAGGCAGCCAGCGAGGGGCTTCTCTCATACTGCTTAACAAACGGGTGTAAAGTTCATTGCAGTTCCTTTAAACTCAGTCCAAAGGGTGTCAGGCTTACTAGCTTTATTTTCATGTCCGATATCCTTAAGTTTTCACCACAGAAATCACACAACAAAATGCACAAAAACAAACAAACAAAAAACATATAGAACACAGAACAAAACAACAACAACAACAACAACAAAAAAAAAAAAAAAAAAACAGAAATCCGGCGCCGAACAGGAAAACAGAGGAGCAATGCAATGTCTTCCTAAAGCTCCCCGTAGGAGCGCATGTGTGCCCGTTGGCACCTCTCTACCCTTCCAGATGAATTCCCTAGAGAACAGAACAGATGACAGAATGATTCTTGTTACTGTCCCAGACAGGAGTATATGTGAGCCTCCTCAGTCCACCTCTCTGTCATCAGAAGAGATCTCCCTTAACCGGATATCAGATGTTATAAAGGCACCAATTACCTATGGATGCCTCCTCCACCAGGTGCTTGCTAATAGTTTTAATGCGGTGGTTCACTGCAGTGCTCCCTGAACTGAAGGCTAACTCCAAGGCCTTGGACCATCTCAAGTTGCACAAACCCTAGAGTTGCTCTCAAGCTTGGAGTCCTGGAAGGAAGGCCAACTTCAGAATTTACAGCAGTCTGGTCTTGTGATCTTGTCCGGCAGGGTCATCTCACTGGGGAACTCCAAAATATTAGACCAGGAACTCATGTAAAGACCACTGACTCCTAGTAAAATCAAATTAAGGCAAGCTAATTATTTCAAAGGGAAAGGCTACCTCTCCCTCCCAAAATGGCGGGAGCAAGACAGCAAACCCACCTTTCCTATAGCCCAGCTATATAGCCCAGAAAGATGCACAAAAAGGGGGTTACAGATAACAGAACTTTAACAAGCATCACACTAACGGTAGTTTACATTTTTTTTTTAAGCTCACCCCAACATCAGAAATTATGAGGACCATTAGAGCCTCAGAGACTGGTTGTCTGGCCAGGGAAAGAAAATATTTATGAGGTGTCACTAAAGTTTCAGAGAGGGCTGCAATCTGGTCAGAGAGCCAGGCATGGGTGAGTTTAAGGCATGGGCAAATATTCCAAGCAGGTTCAGAATTTGCAGTAATTTATAATAAAGCCAAAATTATCTTTTCATGGCTTTCTGGAAAGTGGGCTCCCAATTTTAATAAATGATCAGGTTGGGTCTATCAACCCTGTCCCTTACTTTTGGAAACTCCCCTTCCACATCCAAGCTTGTGAAGTCCTGAGCATTTTCCATTCCAGATATGTATTCACAGATTTTCTAACTCTTCAACCTCTAATTGTGTATTACTTGGGGCGAATGTAATGTCAAGGCATTGTTCTGGATGAGAATGGGAAGATTTTTTGCATACACATTGGATTCATTATCTAATTTTTTATTCGAAATACTTAATCCCTGACACTAAAACCTACCCTACTGGACTCTGACTACTAATGCAAATATGATGGAGATAAATTACCCCAACAAAATAGAAATACAAGCAGTTCAGAGGAGGCATGGTGCATAGTTGGACTTGCCTTTTGCATTATGTAGTGTAGGAGTTATAAATCTAGCAAATTTTCAATTTAAATAGTTCTCCATGTGTTTTGAAAGTTAACAAATATTTGAATTCCTGTCTCCCTTTCTCTGTAGCCTATTCAGCACATGTATTTTTATATGCACATATCAAATCCTACCTGGTACCACACGTACATTCTTGTGAGGTGGATGAATTGGCAGATACAATTTGTGAGAATAGATCACTCATTCTAAACGCTGTTGGAACTGAAAATTCAACCTATGGGTGAGCTTCCTAGTTGAACAACATTATACATAAACCCATGTTCAGTAAAATGAATATTTTTGGATCTGTGGATGATATAAATTTCATGATTAATTTAGATTGCCATATATATTGCTACTTTTTAATGTCTGTGTGTGTGTGTGTTTTATATATATATATATATATATATATATATATATATATATATATATATATATATATACTCTCCAGATTTTTCAAAATATGAAATATATGTGTCTTATTATACACTCCCTAAATTCATTCATATTCATATATGTGGATTTATGATCAACTTTTCACAAGATTATTATCAGAAATATTCATCCACCTGAAATACATATTTGTTTCCTAGTACTGAAAACAAACTTCAGTGAATGGTGCACACAAATCCTAATATTTCTACAGTAACTCACCCAGTTTAACATCAATGCGTATAGATTCCTATGGGACATGAAGTGTATTTTGACGTTCATTTTTATTCAACTCTGGTACATTACTATATCTTCAGTTAATGCACATCATAGGATAAATACTTCATCCACAATTTATCAAATTGATAGGCATTTGTTTCACTTTCAATCACTTCCTGATTCAGAACACATGTATTCCTTAATGTTTCTTGACTGCTCGTTTCATGAGACTTCTTTCCAAACACATTATTTTCAATTTCCATTATCGCTTTGAAGCAAATCTCACACACCCGTCTTGATAAACCATTAAAGTAATATTACCATTATATGTATAATTGGTTGGAATTAATGATTGTATATCAATATAAGATTTTCTGCATATTTTCAGATATAAATTCAATCGATTATTTAAAGTGTAATCAGTTATATTATTTATTCACAGTATGGTCTCTTCATGCATTATCTCTACATACATAGACACAGGGTACACCTCTTTGTACCCCCAATATTAATTTATATGTCTTCAAAATATTGCTCCCAGAAATGGTGGAAGAAATACTCTGTCAACTGATCTACATATACATTTTATCACAGTAATATTCTGGACACAAAATGCAAAGTTCACACTTATGATTGTACCAAAGACTAAATGGAATGTAAACATGGATTACTAAAAAAATCCATGTCCAATTTGGCTAATGCTCTCAAATGTCAATCCTATTAATGATTACATATTTGTTTCTTCCTAAGATTATATATTCAAATTCAACCCTGTTGAAAATATCTAATACTATCACTCACTTTATACTTTGTCTGATTTCATAATGTCTCTATAGATATCTGCTTTCCTACATATTTTCCCCAGTTCATCATTGTGACTCATTCTTCACATGTGCTGACATTGACATTCACTCACTAACCGAAACCCTGTTGCTAAAGAACTTTTGGTCCAATTCCTATACTCACTCTTTTTTCTAAACTTACTTACTATCTTCCTAATCCACCTACTGTCCCCTTTTGACTGGATATTCTCTTCGACATTCAATCATCCAAGGTACAATGTCCTATGCCATTTTATATTGATTTATCTGAGACATCTGTGCAGAACATAATTCAAAGCTAAGTGTCACAATCAAAGGCCCAATTCCCTTCTGGGCTTCAAATCTTACCTAGATTTCTGTTTTCATACTTACATTTCACCTATTTATTCTTGTAAATATCGCAGATTCCCAATACCATTATTCATCCTGCAGAATGATTCCTAACTCAAATCGAATATGTTATTAATCCTAACCATACACTCTTCCATCAATCTAACTTTACAAAAGAGTAGGGACACAGTTTGTCTTACAATACAGGAATGTAGGGGATCTTCCACCTGCTGAGAACCTCAAAGGTCCTTACAGAAATGATCCCTGGAGAAGATGTTGACAGCTATGGAGGACCTGAGAGAGAAAAATTCATTTTCCATGGAAAACAACCAGGTCAAAATGAAGGGATGTGTCTGAATCAGCCTCTCTCTTCTTAATGTAGAGTAGTTGGACCAAATCAGGCATGTGTGGAGAGCTGTTCCCGGGTGCCTATTTTTGATATACAATTCTTAGCTTGAAGTGTCACAGTAAGTAGGGGCAGGCTCCATCTCATGGGAACCTAGGAAGCAACTTTTAGGACAAAGTGTTTGCCAAGGCAGTGACCTCATTCAGTTTCTGAATGAAGTGACCTACCTCACTTCTTTGGTGATGGAACTCTCTGAACTGGGGATCCAAGAAGCCAGGCACCCAGAGTCAGTCCCAGTCCCAGTCCCAGTGGGCTCACATGTTTGTATCTACCAAGGACAGAGTCAGACTTTCTTGGTACCTACTGATGTGAGGATGGCCAAATGCCAGGAGAGCTCTGAAGAGGGCCAGTTCATGAGAAAGCAGGCAGTGTCTCACCACTGGCTCCTGAAAACTTCACTGAGTTGGCCAAGGAGACCAGATCTGAGAGAGTTTCCCAATACTATTATTCATCCCGAAGAATGATTCCTAAACCCAAATTGAACATGTTATTAACCCTAACATACACTGTTCCCTCAATCTAACTTTACAGAAGAGCGGGGACAGTGTTGGTCTTACAATACAGGAATGTAGGGGATCTTCCACCTGCTTTGAAACTCAAAGGTCCATGCAGAAATCATTCCTGGAGAAGATGTAGGCAGCTATGAAGGACTTGAGAGAGCAAAAGTCATCTTCCATGGCATACAACCTGGTCAGGATAAAGGATTGTATCTGAATCAGCCTCTCTCTTATTAATGTAGAGAAGATGGATCAAACCAGGCCTGTGTGGAGAGCTATTCCTGAGTGCCTATGGTTTATATACCATTCTAACTTGTGAAAGTGTCACAGGAAGTAGGGGCATCCTCCATCTCAAGAGACCATAGGAAGCAACTGTTAGGACAAAGTGGTTGCCAAGGGAGTGACCTCTTTCAGTTTCTGAAGGAAGTGACCTCACGTCACTTCCTTGGTGTTGGAACTCTCTGAACTTGGGATCCAGGAAGCCAGGCACCCATTGCCAGTCCCAGTCCTACTCCTAGTGGGCTCACTTTTTTGATTTACCAGGGACAGAGTCAGTCTTTCATGGTACCTACTGATGTGGGGATGGCCAAATGCCAGAAGAGCTCTGAAGAGGGGCCTTTCCTGAGAAAGCAGGTAGTGGCTCATGCTGGCTCCTGAAATCTTCACAGAGTTGGCCACGAAGACCAGATCTGAGACAAGACAGGCTATTTTTGGGGAACATAGTATGACCCACCAGTCGGAGAATACTCCAGATAGTCAGAGATGTACTTGGGGGAAGCAGGTGCCTTTGTGGGTGTGGGTGTGGGATTCTGGTTTTGTCTCATGTTCTGAGAATAGGTTAACCAGTACCCTGGTTATTAATTTGTAGTTACATTATGCTTATAGACCCCAGAACTCAGGACAGGTAGAAAAAATAAATAGAACCATTAAATAGACCTTTACGAAATTAATCTTAGAGACCTGCATAAAGATTGGACTATGCTCCTGCCTTATGCACTGTTTCATGCAAGAAATACTCCCTCTGTTTCTTTGTGTAACCTCACCATCTGTGAAATTCTCTATGGTGCCCTTCCTCCAGTAAGGGACCTAACCCCAACTCTAAGACCTAAGGATCCCTTCCACACCCCCTAGCTTGACAGACTTAAAGCTCTTGAAAGAACTCATTGATATCTGTTCAAACAGCTGGCCACGGCCTACCAAACTGGGGACAAGGGGACTCCACTTCAATATAATGTAAGAGACTTCATCTACATAGAAGACATCAGGTTTCATTCCTGGAACCCCGATGGAAAGGAACATACCAGGTACTACTTATAACACCTACATCAGTAAATGTATACGGAATCAATTCCTGGATCCATGCCTCTCATCCCAAGCCTGCGCTCTGTCTAGACTCTTGCTGGAAACTGGAAATGACTAGTAACCCTTTCAAATTGTGTATTCACCATATGAATAAGGCTATAGACTCTCCCCTTGGCCACCAGTAGTCCTAAACCTCATCAGGTGTTCATCAGTGATGGCTGCATCATGCAAATCCTACTAGAGAAGAAGTATGGTCTATCTCGCTTACAGCCCCCATAGGGACCTGGTGGCCATCTCTCCACCCAGACATTTGTCAGCTGGCTATAGGTTTTTCCTATTGGGATATATCTGATAAAGTGGATCCCACTAAAATTCTATTAAATACCTTCTGTATCATCGATAATGGAAACAAACATTATGGATGTAGGGACACGCGAGCAAGATGTAGGTTGGCTAGCCCAGATTACTATGTTTGCATGGCAGACTATCAAAGCCACAAAGAGCCACGGCTGTGAGGGGAAAAAGCCAACTTCTTCTGTAAGTCATGGGGATGGTAGCATACAGGGACTGCCTGGTGGAACCCAAACTCCCCATCAAATTCAGTACACAGCATTGGCCATATTACCAATTAGACAACCAAAACCGATGGACCCCAGAAGGCTCTCTAGATCCTCAAATTATGCATGACATTTTTAACTTCTACAAGTGATCAAAAGGGTGGAAGGAGATTCCCCTATGTGAAGACGTTTTCCCTCCTTCACTCACGTCCTGAACTATGCTTCTCCAATAGATCCTAACCCTCAGCCTTCTGCTCCAGACTCTCTGCTTTCACTCCCACCTCAGCAACCTGATTTCTCCCCTCCATTTACTAGATCAAAAAACCAAACCTCGGCCGGTTCTCAGACCATTGCGCCCTTGCTGAGTTATCAGGTACTGAGGTACCCCTCCACCCACTCAGTCCTCTTTTCTCCAGTAAGTGCCCAGAGCAGGTACCATCAGGTCCTCTTACCAGGTAACCCAAAGCTCAAACCAGCTGAGGAGATCCCTCAGACCACTATCCAAGATGTAATGAAAGTGACCTTTAAAGTTGCCTTGTCATCACTGAAAACATGTGACTAAGAATTTAAAGTCCCTCACAGGCTTTTTGGGATACTCACTCCTGTCGTCCCCTCTGCTCTACCTGTTCTACTGCTCAAGTTTTTGTTGCCAGGAAACTCACAAACCCCTTTCCCAATAATCTTTTACATCTCTCCTTCCTAATTCTCAGATAAACGGAGCTGCTCTCAGCCTTGCTTTCCACGTCTTGCCCCTCTTTACCAGGCCCACAGAAAAGTCTTATATGACCCTTCTCCAGAAGTCTTCACCATTGCTGACTTTAGGACTTTCAGCAAAAGAGTCCCTATAAAAGAATTCAATGTAGATAAACTCCGTGTTTTCATGTCGCCCTGTTCTACTTGGCCAGTGGCTGGAAAAATCAGCACTCCTAAGCTAGACACCCCCTTACGAGTTTTTCACAAAATAAGTGAACAAGGCCTCTGGCCTTGAGCTGGGGATTCACAGAGATGGCTACAATTCTAAGTAAAGAAGTTACCAACTAGGCTCCATGGTAACAGCTGGCAGGGAGAAAAAAAAGAGAAAAAAAAAAGCTCTCCCTGTCCCAAGTGTCCTTGAAAAGTTAACTTGCCGAGAACAGAGAAAAAAATAACAGAAACAAAAACTGCTTTTTGTGAACTTCTGCAGACTGTGAACTTCTGAGCCCCTTCCCTTACATGTTGGGTACAAATTCTGAAACTACCTAAACTTGGGGTTCAGAAGATTAATTGATTACAACAGAAGCAATACCCTCTAAATCCGTTTGCAACCAAATAGGGCTGTTTCCCTGTCTTCGGTGCTATCTTAGATTCCTTTCCTTTTCCGTACCTACAACAGTATAATTCTATATACTTAAACATTGTTTATGTTTTCATAAAATGGTCAACAGATGTGATTAATTATGTAATGGTGCAGATGTTTCCCAGAGTGTTCTAGGATGATGCATGTTCATTTAAAGATCAAATCGGAGGGCATACAACCTGTTTCCACCGGGAACCTGTATCTCTCACTTTAGCCATCCTATTAGGAATAGGAGTTGCTGCAGGAGTGAGCACAGGAACCCTAGTCCATGGGACACAACAAATGACCCAATTAGAAGCAGCAATAGACCAAAAATTAAAGATAATAAAACCTCCATCACAGCTTTACAGGAATGTTTAACTTCTCTCTCTGAAGTTGTTTTACAGAACAGGCGAGGGTTAAACCTTCTCTTCATGAGAGAAGGGGGACTTTGTGCTGCATTGAGGGAAGAAGGTTGTTTTTATGCCGACCATACTGGAGTTGTATAAGAACCTATGAGTATATTAAGAAAATGCCTTTAAGAGTGTCAACGAGAGAGAGAGGCCCAAAAAGGGTGGTTTGAGTCTTGGTTCACACAGTCCCTCTGGTTAACTATGCTTTCATCAGCCCAGGCCTGTCCATTAATAATCCTCATATTATTGCTAACTGTAGGACCCTGTTGGCTCAACCATGTAGTTTCCTTTCTCGAAGCTCAAATTGGACAATTTAAACTTATGGTAATCAGACAACAATATACCCCACTAGGAGACATAAAATGTGACACCCTTCAATGATCACTTTCATGATTAAAAGTAACCAGAAGAAGAATTGGGGAATAAAAAGTTAATAAAATAGGTACTTGTCACTTCCTATTTTTCTGTATGCTTAATAAAACACTGTTGAAATCTTGAGAACTGTTTGCTAATCTTGTTCCCAGAATGTGCTGTCCCCAACTGCCAAACTGCAGAATGTACTCCATCATCCCGTTGAAAGCAAACTGCCCACTCTCCCTGACGCATCAATAAATTTCCCTCCCTGCCCTCTCCAAGGAAAGTATATAAGCTCTGTTTAAGCTGTTCTCAGGACTCTCTGCTCTATTCAAGTGAGCTCTGAGCCCCAGCATGCTGGACCCTCAATAAACCCTTTGTTGTTGCATGAGACAGTCTCTTGGTGGTCTCTTCCTCCTATGCCTGCCCGACCATTACAATATTCCAACTCTATATTCTTATAAATATCTCAGGTTCCCAATACCATTATTCATCCAGCAGAATAATTCCTAACCCATATCAAACATGTTATTAAACATAACCATACACTCTTCCCTCAATCTAACTTTACAGAAGAGCAGGCACAGAGTTGGTATTACAATACAGGAATGTAGGGGATTGTTCATCTGCTGAGAACCTCAAAGATCCATGCAGATATGATCACTGGAGAAGATGTAGGCAGCTATGAAGGACCTGAGAGAGCAAAAGTCATCTTCCATGGAAAACAACCTGGTCAGTATGAAGGGTTGTGTCTGAATCAGGCTCTCAAATTTTAATGTAGAGAAGATGGACCAAACCAGGCCTGTTTGGAGAGTTGTTCCCGGGTGCCTATGGTTGATATACCATTCTAAATTGTGAAACTGTCACAGGTAGTAGGGGCAGCCTGCATCTCATGGGACCCTTGGAAGCAAATGTTAGGACAAAGTGGTTGCCAAGGCAGTGACCTCATTCAGTTCCTGAAGAAATTGACCTCACCTCACTTCCTTGTTGATGGAACTATCTGAACTTGGGATCCAGGAAGCCAGGCACACAGAGCCAGTCCCAGTACTAGTCCCAGTGGTCTCACTTGTTTGGATTTACCAAAGACAGAGTCAGTCTTTCTTGGTACCTACTGATGTGAGGATGGCAAAATGCCAAGAGAGCTCTGAAGAGGGGCCTTTCCTGAGAAAAAGGTAGTTGCTCAATGCTGGCTCCTGACAACTTTACAGAGTTGGCTAAGGAGTACAGATCTGAGAGAGAACATGCCATTTAAAGGGAACATACTGTGGCCCACTAGTCAGAGGACACTCCAAATAGTCTCAGAATTACTTAGGGAAAGGAGGTGCCTTTATGGGTGTAGGTGTAGGTTTGTGGTTTTCACTTGTTCTGAGAATAGGTATCAAAGGCGGTTTGTTTGGATTGAGTGAACTCTTTCTGGTAAGTACTTTGACAAGGCGAGTGTTTTTATGTCTGTATATAAAACGGTGTTCGTGGTTGTAGACATAAGAAGAGAGAATGCATCAATGGATGTGTCCTGTCTAGTAGAAAGCTTGCCAGCCTTCATACTGCCCAATTTATGAATGGACTGCTGCTTGACTTATGGATGGGCAACATCTGCTATCCTCCAAAGTTCCTGTTTTCTTCCTGAATTCTGGCCTCTCTAAAGAATAGGCTCATGCTTTGGTGTCCAAGATATGTACCACCTCCAAGCTCTGTGACATGGACATGTACTGGATACCTGAAGGGAATGACGAGCTTCTTAGAAAACTCAGATATCAGTATGACCAGTAAAGTCTCAGTGGAGAAAGCCTGCTTTGTGCCTTTTGCTTACCTATTGTTTTATTGCCCTGAATGTCAGGAAGGTCTCTGCCTCAGGCCTCCCCTTTGTGAAGCCTGAAGAAAAGAGTTCTCAAATTGAAATGAATGGGCATCACCTGTGGCTCTGTGCTTAATTGCTTTGGAAAGGGATGTGTCTGAATCAGCCTCTTGGCACTGTGTGAGGCTGTGGCTTAGATTCTCAGCACTAGATGGATCCAAAGAAATATCTCATGTGTGCATCCAATACAAAAATGGCTAAAAGAGCAGATATTGTAGATGAAGTCTCTCGCCTTCCTATGTAAAGTTCCTGACCTCCATTAAGTGAGAATAGTGATACTTTGGGTCAAATGAGATATTTAAAGCCCTGTAGAGGCTAGCCTATAGGTGCATGGGTTTTCTCATGATTCCAATTCACATAAAGAATCTAAACCGCACAGTAATTAGGCCTCAAATTGGAGAAGCAAAGCAGCATTAACGGCATGCCTATTTGATCACTCTTGGTTAACAGGAAGGGTGTCTAGGCCACACAGACTTTAGGAAAATGAGGGAAGAAGGGAGCTTATTTTGGACACTGTTGTGGGCTGCGCCCCTCATGGTAACCTGCTACCAGAGGTAATGATTAGTGTCTATATGGAAGAAGATGAGGGCCATGTGGGAGTGTTTTGGTTTTAATTGTGGACATTTGTATCGTGGTTGGAAGAGATGACTGGGTCCACCTGGGCTTGAACTCTGGTGTGACTCCCATTAGAGACTGAGTTCTGGAACTGACCTCAGAGCAGTATTGCCATGAATTTTGTTGGGATTTTATTAGGCCACGCATGAGAGTGACCCTTGGAAACTGAGATCTAAGGCCAGTGTGGATTTCCACAGAGCACTGGGAATCTCAGCCAGGATATAACATGATTTTATTTTTAAAGACTTGGCAGCCATAGTTGAGAGTCAAAACACACATGGAACTCACATTGTAGACCTCAATGGGTCTGGCTTCATGTGACCTTTTGGCCACTCTTTGGGAAGACTTACCTGTGAGAGTTCTTCAGAGCATTCATTGAAATGAGCTTCCTCACCATTTAATGGTTCCTGAATTAATTGAAACCCATAGTGCCTCCAACTTCATCCTTGAAAAATGGCTAGATAAATACCATGAAATTTTTGAAATTCCCATGACCAGGTGGCACTGGAGAAACTTTGGATGTCCTGTTGCTGATCATGAGTATACCAGACGGTGCCTTGATTGACTGGGTTTCATGAAAATGGTGTAGATCAGATATGCCAGTAAGTTGGAGCCTGCTGAGCAGTGGGACTAGAGCAATGTTGGGCAGGTGTGTGACACAAAATATGCGCTGGGGCCATTTCGATCTGCCACTGGCTTCCAAATGCCTTGTGACTGACAGGATGCAGCCAGCAGACCCTTATTTGTAAAGGCATCTTGTTATATGGAGAGTTTTGACCCTGTCCCTTACTTTTGGAAACTCCTCTACCACCTCCAAGTTTGTGAACTCCTGATCATATTCCATTCCAGATTTGTATTCTCAGAATTCCTAACTCTTTTTCCCTAATTGTGTCTTACTTGGGGTGAAAGTATTGTCAAGGCATTGTTCTGGATGAGAGTGGGAAAAATTTTGTGTAGCACATATTTGCATACACATTGGATTCATTTTCCAATTTTCCATTCAGAATTCTAAATCCCTGACACTAACATATACCCTATTACACTCTGACTACTAATCCTAATATGGTGGAGTAAAATAACCCAAACGGAATAGAAATACAAGCAGTTCAGAGAAGGCATGGTGTGTAGTTGGAATTGTCTTTTGCATTATATTGGGTAAAAGGTATAAACTAGTTAATTTTTTTATTGAAAGAGTTCTCCATGTGTTTTTAAAGTAAACAAATGTATGAATTCGTGTCTCCCTTTCTCCTTAGCATATTCAGCACATGTATTTTGATATGCACATACAGAATCCTACCTGGTACCACTCGTACAATCTTGTGAGGTGGCTTACTTGGCAGATACAAATTGCGAGAAGACATCACAGCTCCTAAACACCGTTGGAACAGAAAATTAAACCTATGGGTGAGCTTCCTAGATGAACAACATTATACATAAATCCATGTTCAGTAAAATGAATATTTTTGCATCTGTGGATGATTTATATTTCATGGTGAATTTCGATTGGCATATATATTGCTACTTTTTAATGTCTGTGTGTATATATATATATATATATATATATATATATATATATATATATATATATATATATATACAGTCTCCAGATTTTTCAAAATATGAAATATATGTGACTTATTACACACTTCCTAAATTCATTCATATTCATGTATGTGGATTTATAATCAAATTTTCACATGATTATTCTCAGAAATATTCATCCACCTGAAATACATATTTTTTCCTACTAGTGAAAACTAACTTCAGTGAATGTTGCATACAAATCCTAATATTTCTACAGTAACTGACCCAGTTTAACATCAATGCGAGTAGATTCCAATGGGACATGCTGTGTGTTTTGACGTTCATTTATATTCAACACTGGTACATTATGATTTCTTCACTTTATGCACATCATAGGATATATTTTTCATCCACAGTTTCGCAAATTTATAGGCATTTGTTTCACTTTCAATCAATTCCTTCTTCAGAACACATGTATTCATCCATGTTTCTTGACTGGTCTTTTCATGAGACTTCTTTACAAAACACATTATTTTCAATTTTCATAATCATTTTTGAAGCGAAACTCAGACACCGTTCATGATAAACAATAACACTAATATTAACAATAGATGTACAACTGGTTGGAATGAATGATTTTATATCAATATAAGATATCTTAAATATTTTCAGATATCAATTCCATCCATTATTTAAAGTGGAATCAGCTATATTATTTATTCACAGTGTGGTCAATTCATGCATTATCTCTATATTCATAGACACAGGGCACACCTCTTTGTACAACCAATACTTATGTATATGTCTTCTAAATATTACTGCCAGAAATGGTGTAAGAAATACTCATGTCACCAGATCTACATACACATTTTATCACAGTAATATTCGGGACACAAAAAGTAAATGTCACACTTATGATTGTACCGGAGTCTGAATGGAAAGTGAACATGGATTACTAAAAACATTCCTGTCCATGTTGCCTAATCCTCTCAATTATCAATCCTGTTGGTGACTACATATTTGTTTCTTCCAAAGATTATATATTCAAACTCTACCCTGTTGAAAATGCCTAATCATATCACTCACTTTATACTTTGCCTGATTTCATTATGTCTCTATTGATATGTGGTTTCCTACATATTTTCCCCAGTTCATCATTGTGACTGACCCTTCACATGAAGTTATGTTTACTTTCACTCTCTAACCAAAACACTATTGCGATAGAACATATATTCCAAATCCTATATTGACACTTATTCCTAAACCTACTATCTACCTAATCCTACCGACTATCCGTTTTTGACTGGATGTTCTCTTCGACATTCAATCATCCAAGGTACAAGGTTCTATGCCATTATATATCTATTTTTCTGAGACATCTGTGCACAATGTAAATCAAAGTTAAGTATCCCAATCAAGGGCCCAATGCCCTCTAGGCTTCAAAATTACCTAGATTTCTGTTTTTATTCATATATTTAACCTCTATATTTTTATAAATATCGCAGGTTCCCAATACCATTATTCATCCCGCAGAATGATTCCTAACCCAATTCAAACATTTTATTAACCCTAAGAATACACTCTTCCCTCAATCTAAATTTAATGAAAAGCAGGGACAGAGTTGGTCTTACAATACAGGAATGTAGGGGATCTTCCACCTGCTGAGAACTTCAAAGATCCATGTAGAAATGAACCCTGGAGAAGATATAGTCATCTATGAAGGACCTGAGAGAGCAAAAGTCATCTTCCATGTCAAACACCCTGGTCAGGATGAAGGGATGTGTCTGAATCAGCCTCTCTCTTCTTAATGTAGAGGAGAAGGACCAAACCAGGCCTGTGTGGATAGCTATTCCCGGGTTCCTAAGGTTGACATACCTTTCTAACTTGTGAACATTTCAGAGGAAGTAGGGGAACCCTCCATCTAATGGGACCCTTGGAAGCAACTATTAGGACAAAATGGTTTACAAGACAGTGAATTCATTCAGTTCCTGAAGGAAGTGACCTCACCTCACTTCCTTCGTGATGGATCTCTCTGAACTTGGGATCCTGGAAGCCAGGCACACAGAGCCAGTCCCAGTCCCAGTCCCAGTGGGCTCACTTGCTTGGATTTACCAAAGACAGAGTCAGTCTTTCTTTGTTCCTACTGATATTATGATGCCAAAAGCAAGGAGAGCTCTGAAGAGGGCCCTTTCCTGAGAAAGCAGGTAGTGGCTCAAAATTCCCTTCTGACAACTTAAAAGAGTTGGCCAAGTAGACCAGATCTGAGACAGGACAGGACATTTCGGGGGAACATTGTATGGCCCACCAGTCAGAGGACACTCCGTAGAGTCACAGACCTACTTGGGGGAAGGAGGTGACTTTGTGGGTGTGGTTGTGGGTTTATGATTTTGTCTCATCTTCTGAGAATAGGTAGGAAAGGCGGTTAGTTTTTTTTTTTTTTTTTGAGTGTACTGTTTCTAGTAAGTCGTTTGACAAGGCGAGTGTTTCTATGTCTGTGTATTCCACTGTGTCCGTGGTTGTATACATTAGAAACGAGAATGCATCAATGTATTTGTCCTGTCTAGTAGAAAACTTCCCAGCATTCAACCTGCCCAATTTATGAATGGGTTGCGGCTTTCCTTAAGAATGGGCAACACGTACTATCTTCCTAATTACCAATTTTCTTCCTGAATTCTTTCCAATCTCCAGAATTGGCTCATGTTTTTTTTGTCCAAGATATGTACCACCTCCAAGCTCTGTGACATGGCCATGTACTGGATATCTGCAGGGAATGGCGAGCATCTCAGAAAACTCAGATATCAGTGTGACCAGTAAAGTATCAGTGGAGAAACCCTGCTTTGGGCCTTTTGCTTACATAATGTTCTGTTGCCCTTAATTTCAAGAAGTTCTTTGCCTCAGGCCACCCCTTTGTGAAGCCTGAGGAAAACAGTTTTCAAATGGAAATGAATGGGCATCACCTGTGGCCCTTTGCTTTATTGCTTTGGAAAGGGATGTGTGTGATTTAGCCTCTTGGCCCTGTGTGAGCCTGTGGCTTAGATTCTCAGCACCTGATGGATCTAAAGAAAGATCCCATGTGTGCATCCCATGTGTGCATCCAAAACCAAAATGGCCAAAAGAGCAGTGTGGATGACGTCTCGCCTTCCTCTGTGAGGTTCCTGACTTCCATCAATAGGGATCCTTTGGGTCAGAGGAGTTCTCCAAAGCCCTGCAGAGGTGCTTGGGTTTTCTCATGACTCCAATTCACATAAAGAATCTTAACCTCTGAGTCAGTTGGCCTCAAAGTAGAGAAGCGGTGTAGTCTTCACAGCATGCCTATTTCATCACGCCTGGTTCAAAGAAAGTATGTCCAGGCCACCCTGACTTTAGCAAATGAGTGGCAAGGTAGCTTATTTTGGACACTGTCTTGGACTGCGCTCCTCATGAAAACCTCCAGCCAGAGGTTATGATGAGTGTCTATATGGAAGAAAATGAGGGCCATGTCGAAGTGTTTTGGTTTTAATTGTGGTCATTTGTGTGTCAGTTGGAAGAGATAACTGTGTTCACCTGGGCTTGAACTCTTGTGTGATTCCACTTAGAGACTGCTTTCTGGAACTGACCTCAGTGAAGTATTGCCATGAATTGTTTTGAGATTTTAGGAGGCCACGCATGAGATTCGCTCTTGGTATCTGTGATCTAGGCCCAGGGTGGCTTTGCACAGAAAACTGGGAATCTTTGCAAGGATATCACATGATTTTATTCTGAAAGACTTGGCAGCCATCGTTGAGAGTCAAAACACACATGGACCTAACATTGTAGACCTCAATGGGCCTTGCTTATGTTACCATTTGGCCTCTGTTTCTGTAGCCTTGCCTATGAGAGTTCTCTAGAGCTTTCATTGAAATGAGCTTCCTCACCATTTAATGGTTCCTAAATTAATTGGAACCCAGAGTGTCTCAAATTCATTTTTGAAAAATGGCTAGATAAATACCATGCAAGTTTTGAAATTCCCATGACCAGGTGGCACTGGAGAACCTTTGGATATCTGGTTCCTGATCATGAGTGTACCAGACAATGCCTTGATTGACTGGGTTTCATGAAAATGGAGTAGAACAGAGATGCCTGTAAGTTGGAGCCTGCTGAGTAGTGGGCCTAGAGCTGTGGTGTGAAGGTGTGTGATAAACATCTCTGGTGGGGCCATGTGAATATGTCTTTGACTTCCAAATGGCTTGTGACTGACATGCTGCTGCCAGCAGACCCTTATATGTAAAGGCATCTTATTATATAGAGGGGTTTCAGGGCAATGTTCAGAATCAGGTTGCTCTTGTCAAGGGGGCAAGCTATGTGGGATAGAAGCCTGGTTGGTGCATTCTCCTGTAAACCCTTACCCACCACACCTGACAGAACTCCCTCCAGCACTGTGTCCCTGATGAACTCCTTGTATTTTTTGAAGCAACACCAAACTACGAGTGCAGCAGCCAGAAACACCACGAAAAGTGGAGGATGACCAAATGACTTCACAGTCCACGCGGGCAGACACTTAGACCCAGGTGGCCAAAGTTTGCCGACAAAGATAGAATTCATCACTGCTGCCTAATGTTCATTTTAAAACAAGAAACCATGTCCTCCAGGTCACATAGATGCCATTCCAGATTTGATGGTCTCACTACAAAGGAAGCTAAATCTCCTGACAACAACATATACTTTAAGTGCCCAAACTCAGAGGCAGTTTGTCAAGAAGTCTTTAGGCCAAAAGAACTTCATGTTTGTGGAGTGTTTACCCTATCCCTTACTTTTGGATACTCCTCTCCCAACTCCAAGGTTGTGAACTCCTGAGCATTTTCCATTCCGGATATGTATTCACAAATTTTCTAACTCTTCTCCTCTAATTGTGTCTTACTTGTGGTGAAGGAAATGTCAAGGCATTGTTCTGGATCAGAGTGGGGAGATTTTTGTGTAGCACATATTTGAATACACATGAGATTAATTTTCCTATTTTCCATTCGAAATTCTGAATCCCTGACACTTACCCATACCCTACTAGACTCTCACTACTAATCCTAATATGATGGAGAAAAAGAACCCAAACAAAATAGAAATACAACCAGTTCAGAGGAGGCCTGTTGTATAGTTGGACTTGCCTTTTGCATGATAAAGGGTAGGTGTTACAAATCTAGTCAATTTTTAAATGAAAAAGTTCTCCATGTGTTTTTAAAGTTAACAAATATGTGAATTCTTGTTTCCCTTTCTCTGAAGCCTATTCAGAACATGTATTTTTAATGCACATATTGAATCCTACCTGGTATCACACTTATATTTTTGTGAGGTGGATGACATGGCAGATACAAATTGTGAGAAGAGATCACTCCTCCTAAACACTGTTGGAACTGAAAATTCAACCTATGGGTGAGCTTCCTAGTTGAACAACATTTTACTTAAATCCATGTTTAGTAAAATAAATATTTTTGCTTCAATGGATGATATATATTTCATGATGAATTTCTATTGGCATATATATTGCCATTTTTTAATGTCTCTGTGTGTGTTTTTTGTATATATATATATATATATTCTCCAGGTTCTTCAAAACATGAAATATATGTGTCTTTTATACACTCCATAAATTTATTCATGTTCATGTACTTGGATTTATAATCAACTTTTCAGAAGATTATTCCAGAAATATTCATCCACCTGAAATTCATATTTGTTACCTAGTACTGAAAGCTAACTTCAGTGAACGGTGCACACAAATCCTAAAATTTTTATAGTAACTGACCCAGTTTAATATCAAAGCAAGTTGATTCCTATGGGACATGTTATGTATTTTGACGTTTATTTCTATTCAACACTGGTAAATTACTATTTCTTCTTTTTTTGCACATCATAGGATATATATTTAATCCAAAAGTTATCAAATTTACAGGTATTTGTTTCACTTTCAATCACTTCCTGCTTCAGAACACACGTATTCCTGCAGGTTACTTGACTGGTCTTATCATGAAACTTCTTTCCAAACACATTATTTTTGATTTTCATAATGATTTTTGAAGCAAAATATACACAATTTTCATGATTATCCATAACCCTAATATTTCCATTAGATGTATAAATGGTTGTAATGAATGTATGTGTATCAATATAAGATTTCATGTATATTTTCAGATATCAATTCATTCCATTATTTAAAGTTGGAACCAGTTATATTTTTAATTCTCAGTATGGTCTCTTCATGCATTATCTCAATATTCATAAACACATGGTACACCCATTTGTACCCCCAATACTAATTTATGCATCTTCAAAATATTGCTCCCAGAAACAGTGGAAGAAATACTCCACCTGATCTACATATACATTTTATCACTGTAATAATCTGGACACAAAATGCAAAGTTCACCTTTATGATTGTACCAAAGCCTAAATGGAAATTGACCATGGATTACTAAAACATCTATGTCTAAATTGCCTAATGCTCTCAAATGTCAATCTATATGTGACTCCATATTTATTTTTCCCTAAGATTATACAGTCAAGTTCAACCCTGTTGAAAATGTCTAATATTATCACTCACTTTGTACTATACCTGATTTCCTAATGTCTCTATTGATATCTGCTTTGCTACATATTTTCCCCAGTTCATCATTGTGAGTGACCCTACACATGTGCTGATATTGACATTCACTCTCTAACCGAAACCCTATTGTTAAAGAACTTTTGGTCCAAAGTCTATACTCGCCCTCATTTCAACACCTACCGACTATCTTCCTGACCCTACAGACTATCCCTGTTTGATTGGATGTTCTCTTCTACATTCAATCATCCAAGGTACAAGGTCCTATTTCATTGTATATCGATTTATCTGAGACATCTGTGCATAACATAATTCAATGCTAAGTATCCCAATCAAAGGCCCAATGCCCTTCTGGGCTTCAAATCTTACCTAGATTTCTGTTTTCATACTTATATTTCACATATATATTCTTAAAAATGTCACAGGTTCCCAATACCATTATTAATTTAGCGGAATGATTCCTAACCCAAATCAAACATGTTATTAACCTTAACCATACACTGATCCCTCAATCTAACTTTTCAGAAGAGCAGGGACAGAGTTGGTCTCAAAATACAGGCATGTAGGGGATTCTCCACCTGCTGAGAACCTAAAAGGCCCATGCAGAAATGATCCATGGAGAAGATGTAGGCAGCTATGAAGGACCTGAGAGAGCAAAAGACATCTTCCATGGTGAATAACCTGGTCAGGATAAAGGGTTGTGTCTGAATCAGCCTCTCTTTTTTTCATATAGATAAGATGGACCAAAACAGGCCTATGTGGAGAGCTGTCCCTAGGTGCCTATGGTTGATATACCATTCTAACCTGTGAAAGTATCACAGGAAGTAGGGGCAGCCTCCATATCATGGGACCTTTGGAAGCAACTGTGAAGGCAAAGAGGTTGCCAAGATAGTGACCTCATTCAGTTCCTGAAGGAAGTGACCTCATCACACTTCTTTGGTGATGGAACTGTCTGAACTTGGTATCCAGGAAGCCAGGCACACAGAGCCAGTCACAGTCCCAGTCCCAGGGGTCTCAATTTTTTTTGATTTACCAAGGAGAGAGTCAGAGTTTCTTGGTAACTACTGATGTGTGGATGGCCAAATGCCAGGAAAGCTCTGAAGAGGGGCCTTTTCTGAGAAAGCAGGTAGTGGCTCACCACTGGCTCCTGAACAACTTCACAGAGTTGGACAAGGAGACCAGATCTGAGAAAGGACAGGCCATTTCAGTGGAACATAGTATGACCCACCAGTCATAGGACACTCTGATAGTCACAGTCCTACTTGGGGGAAGGAGGTGCCTTTGTATGTGTGTGTGTGTTTGTGGTTTTGTCTCATGTTCTGAGAATAGGTAGTAGCGGCGGTTTGTTTGGTTTTGAGTGAACTGTTTCTAGTAAGTCATTTGACAAGGTGAGTGTTTCTATGTCTCTGAATCCCACTGTGTCCGTGGTTGTAGACAGTTGAAAAGAGAATGGATCAATGGATTTGTGTTGTCTAGTAGAACGCATCCCAGCATGTATCCTGCCAAATTCATTAATGGTCTGAGGCTTTCCTTATCCATGGGCAACACCTGCTATCTTGCTAAGTTCCTGTTTTCTTCCTGAATTCTGGCCAATATCCAGAATAGGCTCATGGTTTTCTCTCCAACATATGTACCACCTCCAAGCTCTGTGACATGGCCATGTACTGGATAGCTGAAGGGAATGGAGAGCATCTCAGAATACTCAGATATCAGAGTGACCATTTAAGTCTCATTGGAGAAACCCTGCTTTGGGCCTTTTGCTTACCTATTGTTCTGTTGACCTGAATGTCAGCAAGGTCTTTGCCTCAGGCCATCTCTTTTTGAAACCTGAAGAAAACAGTTTTCAAATGGAAATGAATGGACATCCCCTGTGGCTCTTTTCTTAATTTCTTTGGAAGGAGATGTGTCTGATTCAGCCTTTTGGCCCTTTGTGAGTCTGTGGCTTAGATTATCAGCACCTGATGGATCTAAAGAATGATCCCATGTGTGCATTCAAACCAAACTGGCCAAAAGAGCAGTCATTATGGATAAAGTCTCTCACCTTCCTTTGTAAGGTTCCTGACCTCCATCAAGTGAGAATAGGGATCCTTTGGGTCAATTGAGTTCTTAAAAGCCCTCAGAGGCTAGCCCATAGGTGCTTGGGTTTTCTGATTACTCCAATTCACATAAAGAATCTAAACCCCACAGTAAGTAGGCCTCAAATTGGTGAACTGAAGTAGTATTAATGGCAGGCCTACTTGACCACTCCTGGTTCACAGGAAGGTTGTCCAGGCCACCCTGACTTTAGGCAAACCAGAGGCAAGGGAGCTTATTTTGGACACTGTCTTGGGCTGCGCCCCTCATGGAAACCTTTAGCCAGAGGATATGATGAGTTTCTATATGGAAGAATATGAGGACCATGTGGGAGTGTTTTGGTTTTATTTGTGGTCATTTGTGTGACAGTTGGAAGAGATGACTTGTAAGATTCCAGCAGACGTCGGAGGAAGAGACTACCAAGAGACTGGCTCATGCAACAGCAATGGGGATTTATTGAGGATCCAATTCAGTTCGCTGGGGCTCTGTGCTCACTCAACAAGCAACAGCGGCCCAGATCCCCGAGAAGAGGTTAAGCAGTGCTTCAGTACACTTTTTGGGTAGGCAGAGGCTTTATATATATCAGAGGAAATTATCTTGATCAGCCGGAAAATCGAACAACAACTCTCAAACTTGATTAGCACATTCATTGGTGGAATCAGGTCGGGCGGGGGTGATAGGTCGATCCTAAGGAGGGGGGTACATTCAAACTGATTGGTTTGGGCCCTGATATGCTTAGGTGCCAAGCTGCACAGGGTCCTAGATTATTAAACAACTGGATGGTCAGGGGGAATATTTAATGGGCAGTGAAAGGAATTGTCCTAACAGCTACAGGAATTTCAGGTTTTAGGTTTAGCATGGGAACTTAACAATACCTGGTCCTTTACATTTTAACTCAGGCTTTGCAGCTTAGAAACTTTACAACACCCGCTATTTTACACTTTAACTTCAATTTCTTTTACCCTAACAGACTGGGTCCACCTGGGTGTGAACTCTGGTGTGATTCCCCTTAGACACTGAGTTCTGGAACTGAACTCAGAGAAGAGGTGTCATGAATTGTGTTGGGATTATAAGAGACCACACATGAGAGTTGCCCTTGGAAACTGAGATCTAGGCCCAGGGTGGCTTTCCACAGAGCATTGGAAATTTCAGCCAGGATATCACATGATTTTATTCTGAATGACTTGGCAGCCATAGTTGAGAGTCAAAACACACATGAACCTCACACTGTAGACCTCAGTGGGCCTGGTTTCATGTGACCTTTTGGCCACTCTTTGAGAAGCCTTGTCTGTGAGAGTTCTATAGAGATTTCATTGAAATCAGCTTTCTCAAAATTTAAAGGTTCCTGAATGAATTGAAACCCACAGTGCCTCCAACTTCATCCTTGAAAAATGGCTAGATAAATACCATGAAATTTTCGAAATTCCCAGGACCAGGTACCACTGGGGAAAGTTTGGATGTCCGGTTTCTGATCATGAGTATAACAGACAGTGCCTTGATTCACTGGGTTTCATGCAAATGGTGTAGAACAGAGATGCCAGTAAGTTCGAGCCTTCTGAGTAGTGGGCCTAGAGCAGTGGAGGGCAGGTGTGTGATAAAACATCTGTGGTGGGGCCATGGGGATCTTCCATTGTCTTCCAAATGGCTTGTGACTGACATGGTGCAGCCAGCAGACCCTTATATGTAAAGGCATCTTGTTATTTGGAGAGGTTTCAGGGCAATGTTCAGAATCAGGATGCTATGGTCAAGGGAAAAGCTATGTGGGATCGAAGCATGGTTGGTGCATTCTCTTGCAGACCCTTACCCACCACAGGTGACAGAACTCCCTCCAGCACTGTACCAGGTGAACTACTTGTATTTCGTGAAGCAAATAACAAACTCCCAGTGCAGCAGTAAGAAATACCACGAAAAGTGGAGGATGACCAAATGGCTTCACAGTCCAAACAGAGAGAAACTTAGCCCCCAGTGGACACTGTTAACCTACATAGAGAGAAATCAGCACTGCTGCCTCATGTTCAGTGGAAAATAAGAAACTATGTCCTCCAGGTCACATACATGCACACCCAGCTTTGATGGTCTCACTACAAAGGAAGCTCCTGACAAATACTAATATTTCAAGTGCGCAACCTCAGAGGCAGTTTCTCAAGAAGTCTTTAGGCCAGCAGAGCTCCATGTTTGTTGAGTGTTTACCCTGTCCCTTACTTTTGGAAACTCCTCTACCACCTCCAAGGTTGTGAACTCCTGAGCGTATTCCATTCCAGATATGTATTCACAGAATTTTTAACTCTTCTCCTCTAATTGTGTCTTACTTCAGGCGAGGGTAATGTCAAGGCATTTTTCTGTATGAGAGTGCAAAAATTTGTGTGCAGCATTTATTTGAAATACTGAATCCCTGACATTAACCCATATCCTAATAGACTCTGACTACTAATCCTAATATGATGGAGAAAAATAACTCAAACAAAATAGAAATACAAGCATTTCATAGGAGGCATGGTGTATAGTTGGACTTGCCTTTTGCATTATATAGGTTAGGAGTAGTAAATCTAGTCAATTTTTAATTGAAATAGTTTTCCATGTGTTTTTAAAGTTAACAAATATGTAAATTACTGTCTCCCATTCTCTCTAGCTTATTCAGAACATGTGTTTTTATATGCACATATAGAATCCTACCTGGTTATCACACATACAGTCTCATGAGGTGGCTGATTGGCAGATACAAATTGTGAGAAATGACCACTCCTCGTAAACGCTGTTGGAACTGAAAATACAACCCATGGGTGAGCTTCCTATTTGAACAACCTTATACAAAAATCCATGTTCAGTGAAATTAATATTTTTGGATCTGATGATGATATATATTTCACGATAAATTTCGATTGGCATATATATTGCAATTTTTAATGTCTCTCTCTCTGTGTGTGTGTATATATATATATATATATGTATATATATATATATATATATATATATATATATGCACTCTGTCTAGATTTTTCAAAATATGAAACATGTGTCTTATTGTAGACTCCCTAAATTCATTTATATTCATGTATGTGGATTTATAATCAACTTTTCACAAGATTATTCTCAGAATTACTCATCCACCTAAAATACATACTTGTTTCCTAGTACTGAAAACTAACTTCATTGAATGGTGCATACATATCCTAACATTTCTACAGTAACTGACCCTGTTTAACATCAATTCAAGTAGATTACTATGGGACATGATGTGTATTTTGAAGTTCATTTTTATTTAACACTGGTACATTGCTATTTCTTCAGTTTATGCACATCATAGGATACATATTTCATCCACAAGTTAGCAAATTGATAGGCATTTGTTTCACTTTCAGTCACTTCCTGCTTCAGAACACATGTATTTCTCCATGTTTCTTGACTGATATTTTCATGAGACTTCTTTCCAAACACATTATTTTCGATTCCCGTAATCATTTTTGAAGCAAAACCCACACACCTTTCATGATAACCCATAACCCTAATATTACCATTAGATGTATAACTCGTTGGAATGAATGACTGTATATCAATATTAGATTTCTTATATATTTTCAGATATCAATTCAATCCATTATTTAAAGTGGAACCAGTTATATTATTTATTCACATGATGGTCAATTGATGCATTATCAATTTATTCTATGACACAGGGTATACCCTTTGTACCCCCAATACTAATTTATATTTCTTCAAAATAGTGCTCCCAAAAATGGTGGAAGAAATACCCATGTCACCTGATCTACATATACATTTTATCACAGTAATATTCTGGACACATAAAACAAAGGTCACTCCTATGATTGTACCAAAGCCTAAATGGAAAATGAGCATGGATTACTAAATGCACCCATGTCCAGGTTGCCTAATGCTCTCAAATGCCAATCCTATTGGTGACTACATATTTGTTTCTTTCTAACATTATATATCCAAACTCAACCCTGTTGAAAATGTCTAGTCCTATGACTCAGTTTATACTTTGCCTGATTTTCTAAAGTCTCTATTAATATCTGCTTTCCTCCATATTTTCCCCAGTTCATCATCGTGACTGACTCTTCACATGTGCTAACATTTACATTCACTCTCAACTGAAACCATATTGCTAAAGAACTTTTGGTCCAGATCCTATACTCACTCTTCTTCCTAAAACTACTATCTCCTGTTCCTACCGAGTATTCCTTTTTGACTTGATGTTCTCTTCTACATTCAATCATTCAAGGTACATGGTCCTATGCCATTGTATATCGATTTATCTGAGACATCTGTTCAGAACGTAATTCAACGCTAAGTATCCCAATCAAGTTCCCATGCCCTTCTCGGCTTCAAATCTTAACTAGATTTCTGTTTTCATACTTATATTTCACCTATATATTCTTGTAAATATCGCAGGTTCCCAATACTGTTATTCAACCCTCAGAATGATTCCTCACCCAAATCGAACCTGTTTTTCACCCTAATCATACACTCTTCCCTCAATCTAACTTTACAGAAGAGCAGGGAAGGAGTTGGTATTTCAATACAGGAATGTAGGCGATCTTCCACCTGTTGAGAACCTCAAATGTCCTACATAAATGACACCTGGATAAGTTGTAGGCAGCTATGAAAGACCTGAGAGAGCAAAAGTCATCTTCCATGGAAAACAACCTGGTCAGGATGTAGGGATATGTATGAATCAGCCTCTCTCTTATTAATGTAGAGAATATGGACCAAACCAGGCCTTTGTGGAGAGCTGTTCCTGTGTGCCTATGGTTGATATCCCATTCTAACTTGTGAAAGTGTCACAGGAAGCAGGGGCAGCCTCCATCTCATGGGACCCTTGGAGTCAACTCTTAGGACAAAGTGGTTGCCAAGGCAGTGAACTCATTCAATTCCTGAAGGAAGTGACTTACCTCACTTCCGTGGTGATCAAACTCTCTGAACTTAGATCCAATAAGCCAGGCACCCAGAGCCAGTCCAAGTCCCAGTCTCAGTGGTCTCACTTGTTTTGATTTTCCAAGGACAGAGTCAATCTTTCTTGATACCTACTGATGTGGGAATGGCCAAATAACAGGAAAGCTCTCAAGAGGGGCCTTTTCTGAGCAAGCAGGTAGGGGCTCACCCCTGGCTTCTGACAAGTTCACAGAGTTGACCAAGGAGACCTAATCTCATACAGGACAGGCCATCTCAGGGGAACATAGTGTGGCCCACCAGTCAGAGGACACTCCGGATAGTCACAGACCCATTTGAGGGAAGGAGGTGCCTTTGTTGTGTGGGTGTGGTTTTTTGGTTTGTCTCATATTCTGAGAATATGTAGGAAAGGTGGTTTGTTTGGTTTGTAGTGAACTGTTTTTAATAAGTCATTTGACAAGGCGACTGTTTCTATGTCTGTGTATCGCGGTTGTAGACATTAGAAAAGAGAATGATTCAATGGATGTGTCCTGTCTGGTAGAAAGCTTCCCAGCATTCATCCTGCCCGATTTATGTATGGACTTTGGCTTGCCTTATCGATGGGCAACACCTGCTAATTTCCTAAGTTGCTGTTTTCTTCCTGAATTCTGGCCACTCTCCAGAAGAGGCTCATGGTTTTGTGTCCAAGATATGAATCACTTCCAAGCTCTGTGACATGGCTATGTTCTGGATAGCTGAAGTGAATGGCGAGAAGCTCAGAAAACTCAGATCACTGTGACCAGAAAAGTCTCAGTGGATAAACCCTGCTTTGGGACTTTTGCTTACATATTGTTCTGTTACCCTGAATGTCAGGAAGTTCTTTGCCTCAGGCCACCCCTTTGTGAAACCTGAAGAAAACAGTTTTCAAATGGAAATGAATGGAAATCACCTGTGGCTCTTTGCTTAATTGCTTTGGAAAGGGATGTGTCTGAATCAGCCTCTTAGCTCTGTGTGAGGCTATTGATTAAATTCTCAGCCCCTTATGGATCTAAAGAAAGATCCCATGTGTGCATCCAAAACCAAAATGGCCGAAAGTACAGTCATTGCAGATGAAGTCTTTCGCCTTCCTCTGTAAGGTTCCTGACCTCTATAAAGTGAGAATAGGGAAGATACACCAAGCCAATTGATGTCTCCTTTTGGAAAAATTGTTCCACCAATGAGAGCATCAGCAAAATTACCCCAACACTACCACAAGTCGCTGCACCAACAGATAGTTCACAATGCATACATGTTAGTTCACAATGCATACAAGTGATACATATTCCAGGCAAGTTCTGCAAGCAGTTCAGTGATGGCTATTGCAGAAGCTGTAGATTGGTTTTATCTTTGTCTTCACCAGCACTGGGTTGAAGATTGGAATTCTGGCAATAATGGCTAAAGAAAAAATTACTTACCATTCCAGAAGGCACTAAAAAACCCAATTAACAATTTACATTATCTTGAAGAGAATTATTAAATATAATGAAAAGGAAAGGTGAAAGTCAACAAACAGTTCTGCTAAACTCCTTTTTTTGTTCACATATTAAAACAATCCTCAACAGTTGTTTACCCAATTTAAATTAAACTATTTAAATCACGTGAATAAAAAAAAAAATTTGGATCCATTTTTTCATGAGCGCACATCATATATGATATATGGATATATGTACATTCAAACATAAAACACAAAACACAAGTGTGCACAAATAATATAATATATACAACACATAACATAATAGTAAAGGCCTTATAACTTTTTACAGGTGAAATCACCATTGGAATGTCTAAAAACTCTATAGTCAAAAAATAGAACTGATCAGCAAAACATTAACCTAGGTCTGTATGAGCTCAAAAAAAAAATAAAAAATAGAACTTCATGATGTGGGAAAGGGCAATAATAAAATAGATATTGAAAAAAGCATCCTGGTTCTGTCGCAGATGTAAGGATAGCCAAACTGGAGTTTTGGATATCAGCTGTTATGAATTTGAGCCAAATCATCTTCTTTTTGGTCTATAGAAATCACTTTAGTTAATTTCTCTGGAATCCATATTGCCTGCAGTTCTTCCTGTGGAAACACACAAACAGACCCCTGACTAAAGACAATCACTGGGTCAGGACTTTAGTTAATCTCTCCAAAATCCAAATCAGCTGCTGTTCTTCCTGTGGAAACACACAAACAGACGCCCGACTCCAGACAATTACTGGGTCAACACTTTTCCATTGTCCTATTAGAATATCCTTCAAAAGTACCTTGGGCTTATGCACATTTTTTGGAAACATATGCCTTTCCACAGCACTAAGTCCTGATGAATCCAAGTTTAAAAAGTTTAGAGTAAAAAGCGTTAATTTAAGTTTATCTTTGGGGAATATATACCCCTTCTCAATTCCGTCTTTGTGCTTTAATAAGTACATTTTTATTGTTTGATGTGCTCTTTCAACTATGCCTTGTCCCTGTGGATTGTATGGGATTCCTGTTATATGAGTAATGCCAAATGATGAGCAAAATTGTTTAAAAGAGTTAGAAGTGTAACCGGGGGCATTATCTGTTTTTAACTGTTTTGGAATGCCCACAGTGGCAAAATTTTGTAAGCAATGAGCTACAACATCTTTAGTTTTTTTCTCCAGCATGAAGGGAGCCCATTAAAAATCCAGAACAAATATCAACTGTAACATGCAAATATTTTAATTTTCCAAATTCTGGCAAGTGTGTGACGTCCATCTGCCAAATATGGTTAGGTATCAATCCTCTAGAATTGACTCCAAGATTAAATTTTGACATTGTTTTATAATTTGTCTAGGATGTTCCTTAGTTTTTTTGAAATGCTTCATTTGTAAAGTATAGAGCATTGACATGGAACTTTTTAAGAAAATTTACTGCTTCACCCTTCCAGTGAAAGAAAATATTATGTATGTCAATTGTAGTTTTATCTGCTAATGGGCTCCCCTCATTGCTGGAGAAAAAAACTAAGGCTTTAGGCAATCCTGTATGTGCCGTGATATGTCCTATAAAGAATGGATCTTTTCTGTCCCAGATTAGACTTTGTATAGTGGAAAGCAAAGAGAAAACAGTAGAGAAAGGGGAAATCCTACCAGCATCTTCAAGGGATACTATAGCATTAACTATATACTGACTATCGGAAAATAAATTAAATACAGAATCTTTAAAAATCACAAAAGCTTGTAATACTGTACTAAGCTCTACCTTGTGAGCTGATTGTTTTGGTACTAAAAATATAAAAGTTGGATCAGGTGTAACTATTGCTGTTGTACCATTATTTAACCCATCGGTGAATATATTTGGAGCATTCATGATAGGTGTTTTCTTGTCATTTTTGGAAAAATTACAGGATGCGATGACCAAAAAGACAATAAAAGATAAGATGGTAAGTGGTTATCAAATGAAACATTAGATTTACACACGATTATTGCCCAAGTATTTAACTAATTAGCTAATTCATCAATTTGATTCATAGTATATGGAGTAATAATTTTATTGGGTGAAATTCCACACACACTCTTTTTGCTGCTTTTATTCCTATGAGTATTAATTCTCCCTCAGCCTCAGGATAGCAAGTAATAATAGTGTTAGAAGAATAAGATAAATGTATCCATAATAATGGACCTTCTTCCCAAAATACTCCTGTAAAAATATTTTTTTTGTTGTTAGTACAATAAATAATAAATGCAAAATTATATCAACTCTATCCAAAAGCATATTTCCCATATATGTTTCAATGATTTTTATTGCTTTTCTTGCTTCAGGCGTTAACATTCTGAGTGAATTTGGATCTCATGGTCCTCTTAGGATATCAAATAAAGGTCCCAACTCTCCTGTTGGTATACCTAGATGAGGCCTTATCCAATTTAAGTCTCCTAATAACTCTTGAAAGTCATTAATTGATTTGAGTTGATCTACTCGTATTTGAATTTTTGGTTGACTGACCATGGTTGAGGATAATAGAGCTACTAAATAATTAATTGGAAAATTTAATTGTATTTTACCTATTGCTATCTCTAGGTTATAATTTTTTAATACGTTTGTAAGTGTGGCATACCATTCTAGCAATGGGTTTTTAACTTTGTGTGCTAATAATACATCATCCATATAGTGAAAAATTTGTATTTCAGGAATTTGATTTCTAAGTGTCTGGATTACTTTGTTAACATAAATTTGACGCATAGTTGGGCTGTTAGCCATCCCTTGAGAAAGTACTTTCCACTCATATCTCTTGTCAGGACCTTCATGATTCAGTGCAGGTATAGTAAATGCAAAACTTGGAATATCCTCAGGATAAATTGGAATTGAAAATAAAACGATCTTTAATATCTACAACGAAAACATACCAAGTTTTTGGCAAAGCACACAATTGAGGAATCTCTGATTGAGCAGGTCCCATAATAACCATCCCATTATTAATGGCTCTTAAATCTTGCAATAATCTCCATTTACCAGATTTCTTTTTAAGGACAAAAATGAGAGTATTATGGGGAGACACAGAAGGTTGTATATGTCCTTCCGCTAATTGTTGTTTGACCAGGTCATGGGCTACTTGTATCTTTTCTTTAGTCAGGGGCCACTGAGGAAGCCATACTGGTCTTTTTGATTTCCAAGTAATATTTATTGTCTCAGTGGCCCTTTCTGAAAATCCAACCCATATCTATCTGTTCCTTGATCTTTTTGTATTGGTGCTGCTATACCTTGTTCTTGCTTTTCTAATCTTTTTCCTTTCCTAAAATCTTGTCTAGCCATAATAGTGGGTGAATTTTGATTGATGTTATTTGTTAATGTCAAACCTAATTGATCTAGGACATCTCATCCCCATAAATTTACGGGAAGATGTTCCAATACATATGGCTGTATAGTTCCTTCACATCCTTCAGGATCCTTCCAATCTAATACCGTTGCACTTTTATGGGGATTAGTCGCCACTCCTAGGCCTCGAAGCGTTTGAGTGGCTTGGTGTAATGGCCAATGTTTTGGCCATTCTTGATGACAGATGATGCTAAGGTCTGCACCTGTATCCAGTAGCCCATTGAATTCATGTCCTTGAATATTTAGTTTTAGCATGGGGCGAGAATATAAATTTAAAGAAAGCATAGCCCAATCTACACCTGTGAAGCCTAATCCCTTGGAACCTCTTTCTACAGCATTACTGTAAAATTTATCATGTGGGCTGGGTATTATTAGTAATTGTGCTATTCTATCTCCTGGAGAAATTACTGATATACCGTTTGGAGAACTGGCTATAATTTTTATTTCACCTTCATAATCGGGATCAATTACCCCAGGACTCATCATAAGTCCTTTAAGAGTAGAAGAGCTGCATCCCAATAATAAGCCTACTGTTCTTTTGGGAAGAGGTCGTTTCACCCCTGTGGGAATGATTTGAACTCCCATCTCTGGAGTTAGTATTGATCTGGCGGAGGCACAGATGTCCAACCCTGCGCTCCCTCTGGTTTGTCTGATGAGGGATCTGATGAACAATGTGTCGTGGGCACTACACTGATGGGGTTGCTGGTTTCCTCCAGTGCTCCATATATTTGCGGTTTCGGGCCCCAGAGCATTGGGCCCCCCTCTCCATTTTTTGGCAATGGAGCCGGATGCCTTTCTTCATGATATCGTGGATAAACACCTGGTGCTTGTTTGTTTTTTGATAATGAAGTACCCTCTATGGTGGTTTGAGAATGGTATTCATTAGCCCAATGTCTCCCTCTACGTCATCGTGGCCAAATACCCGGTATTCTAGTCCTTTGATACCTAGTTTTGTTAAACCCTCCTCCTATGGGGCAATTCCTTTTAAAAAGTCCTGTTTGTTCACAATTGTAGCATGTTCTTGGCCTGTCTTCTAAAGCCTGTTTTACTAAAGCTGCCACAATTTGCCCTTTTTCATTAATGTCTCTGGCATCTAAAGCCTGTTTTATTGGAGCTGCCACGACTTGCTCTTGTTCATTAATGTCTCTACCAAATTTAATAAATGTGTTTAAATCTTCATGTTTCCATGGTGTAATGATACCTCTGCAGCAATGATTCGCTTGGTCATAAGCCCGTTGTTTTAATAATGGCATTGCTTGTTCTGTATTTCCAAAAACTCTGTAGCTGTTTCAATAAGCCTATCTACAAATCCAGCGTAAGATTCATTAGCTCCTTGTATTACCTTAGATAATTGACCTTGTAAACCTCCATGTCCTTGTAAAGTCTTCCATGCCCTAACTGCCTCTACAGCAATTTGTGCGTATATGCCAGGATCATATGGAATTTGTTGTTGCTGATCCTCATAAGGTCTCTTTTCTAACAACAAATCTAGATTTCTCTGAGGATAACCAGCTGCTGCATTTCGCCTAGACATCTCTTTGCAAAATTCCTCATTGGCAACCTTCCATAATAGGTATTGACCTCCATTTAGCACAGCTTTACACATATTAGCCCAATCTGCTGGCGTCATGTTCAAGGTGTTAATGGATTCGACCAAGCTTACAATGAAGTGTGCTTGAGGACCATATGTTGTTACAGCCTCTTTTAGCTGCTTCACTATTTTGAAATTTAAAGCATGGTGAATTCGCTGCCCTCCTACCTCAAATACAGGGCATGTTAATACTTGAGATCCTGTCTCAGGATCCGAACTATCAACTGTTGGGGTTGGGGGCCTCCCAGCACATGGAGGTGGCCTTGTTAGTTGGACATTTACATCCTCTGGTGACAGAAAGGTGTTAGTAGCAGTCTCCTTTTTTAACTTTGCCCCTGATTGCTTTTTATGCTCTAAACTTGGTTCCTCTATCTTTGTCTGAACTGAAGGCTTTGGACTAAGCAAACCAGATATGAACGTCCACAATGGCAATGTGCCAACTGGCATAGTCCCTCGGCTGCTCTTTTCTAATCCTTTTAAATCTTCACCATGATGGTTCCATTGTGATATATTTAATGACTCCTCCTTCAAAAGCCATGGGCTACATTTTTGTATTGTATCAACAAATGCCCTGACTGTCCTTGATATTTCTGAGATGCCTCCTTTCTCTAACAATTTATTTAACACTCTTTCAGTTTGTTTTTTACTAATTTCTGATCCCGTATTTCTATTATAATACAACCCAACAAGATGACGCCAAACAAAACTGAGACAGAATGAATTAAAAAGGGAACAACAAAAAGTCATTATAGCCTTTCTATCCTCCTGACATGTGCATCCGTCCTTTATACCTATCTGTTCCTCAGACGTAAATAGTTTTTTCTCAGATGTGAGTGGTTTTTCTTCCGTCCCACTCATCTCCAGGAACAGGCAACTTAAAACAAAAGTGAAGCAAAACAAAGGAGTCATCTTAAAATGGCTACCCATCCTTTCACCTTGCCCACAGGGGCAAGCAGTTTACCTTATCACTTACCCTCAGTCGTTCCCCATGTGAGCCACCAAATGCTGCAGTCTGGCTGGGCATGATTCAGGAGCCACTTGTCAAAAAAAAAAAAAAAAAACTAACTTTATTTTTAGAACCACACACGGCAAACAAAACAACTCCTCATGAAAAACCCTCAGAGCCCAACTGCCACTACTGGCTTCCTTGTAAAGTCTCTCTCACACACACAAGCCTCTCCACCTGCCACAATCCTACTGCTCTTGAGGCCGATTGGCTGGGTGGAGCCAAAAAAGTTCCCCAAGGAGCAGCTCCATGGTCTAAAAGGGCAGGGAAACAGCCCAATGAGCATCACCACAGAGGAGCCAATCAGCTAGATGATGCTGAGGTCGCTGTGAGCCAATAATCAGCCGGCAGCTGGAAATTTGCTGGCAGCTGGAAGTTTGCTGGGGCCCCTTCAGCTGTGGCTCTCAACAAATTCCTGTCTCATTTCTCTGTAGCCTATTCAGCACATGTATTTTTATATGCACATATAGTATCCTATCTGTTATCACATGTACATTTTTGTGAGGTGGCTGACTTGGCAGATACAAATTATGAGAAGAGATCACTCCTCCTAAACATTGTTGGAACTGAAAATTCAAAATATGGGTGAGCTTCCTAGTAGAACAACATTATACATAAATCCATTTTCAGTGAAATAAATATTTTTGCATCTGTGGATGACATATATATTTCATGATGAATTTTGATTGGAATACACACTCTACAAATTTTTCAAAATATGAAATATATGAGTCTTATTATACACTCCTTAAAATCATTCATATTCATGTATGTGGATTTATGATCAACTTTTCACAAGATAATTCTCAGAAATATTCATCAACCTGAAATACATATTTGTTACCTAGTACTGAAAGATAACTTCAGTGGATGGTGCATACAAATCCTAATATTTCTACAGTAATACCCAGTTTAATATCAATGCAAGTAGTTTCCTATGGGACATGATGTGTATTTTCCGGTTCATTTTTATTCAACAGTGGTACATTACTATTTTCTCAGTTTATGCACATCATAAGATATATATTTCATCCACAAGTTCACAAATTTATAGGCATTTGTTTCAATTTCAATCACTTCCTGCTTCAGAACACATATATTCCTCCAGATTTTTTGACTGGTCTTTTCATGAGACTTCTTTTCAAACACATTATTTTCGATTTCCATAATCACTTTTGAAGCAAAACTCACACATTCTTCTTGATAAACCATAACCCTAATATTACCGTTAGATTTATGACTGGTTATAATGAATGTATGTATATCAATTTAAGATTTCCTTTACATTTTCAGATATTAATTAAATCAATTATTTAAAGTTGGAACCAGTTACATTATTTGTTCACAGTATGGTCTATTCATGCATTATTTCTATATTCATAGACACATGGTACACCTCTTTGTTCCCCCAATACGAATTTATACGTCTTCAAAATATTGCTCCCAGTAATGGTGGAAGAAATACTCATGTCACCTAATCTACATATACATTTTATCACAGTAACATTCTGGACACAGAAAACAAAGGTCACTCTTATGATTGTACCAAAGCCTAAAAGAAAAGTGAGCATGCATTACTAAAAACATCCATGTCCAGGTTGCCTAATGCTCTCAAATGTAAATCCTATTGTTGACTATATATTTGTTTCTTCCTAAGATTATATATTCAATCTCAAGCCTGTTGAAAATATCTCATCCTATCCCTCACTTTAAACTTTGCCTGATTTCTTAAAGTCTCTATTGACATCTGCTTTCCTACATATTTTCCCCAGTTCTCATTGTGACTGACTCTTCACATGTGCTGATATTTACATTCACTCTCTACTTGAAAACCTATTGCTAGAGAACTTTTTGTCCAAATCCTATACTCACTCTTGTTTCTAAACCTAGCAACTATCTTCCTAATCCTACGGACTTTCTTTTTTTAATTGGATGTTCTCTTCAACATTCAATCATCCAAGGTACAAGGTCCTATGCCATTGAATATCGATTTATCTGAGACATCTGGGCAGGACATAACTCAAAGCTAAGTAACCCACTCAAGGGCCCAATTCCCTTCTGGGCTTCAAATTGTACCTAGATTTCTGTTTTCATACTTGTATTTCACCTATATATTCTTGTAAATATCCCAGTCTCCCAATACCATTATTCATCCTTCAGAATGATTCCTAACCAAAATCGAATATGTTATTAACCCTAACCATAGACTTTTCCCTCAATCTAACTTTACACGTGAGCTGGGAGAGTGTGATCAGGAAAGTCTCAGTGGAGAAACCCTGCTTTGGGCCATTTGCTTACCTATTGTTCTGTTGCCCAGAATATCAGGAAGTTCTTTGCCTCAGGTCACCCCTTTGTGAAGCCTGAAGAAAGCTGTTTTCAAATGGAAATGAATGAGCATCACTTGTGGCTCTTTGGGTCAAATGAGTTCTTCAAGCCATGAAGAGGTGCTTGGGTTTTCTCATGACGCCAAATCACATAAAGAATCTATACCTATCAGTCAGTAGTAGTCAGTCAATATTGCTCCTAAAAATGGTGGAGAAATACTCATGTCAAATGATCTACATATATATATATATATATATATATATATATATATATATATATATATATATAATCACAGAAATATTCTGGGCACAGAATTCAAAGTTCACATTTATGATTGTACGAAAGCCTAAATGGAAAGTGAACATGGATTACTAAAAATATCATGTCCAGGTTGCCTAATGCTCTCAAATGTTAATCCTATTGGTGACTACATATTTGTTTCTTCCTAAGATAATATATTCAACCTCAACCCTGTTGAAAATGTCTAATCCTATCACTCACTATATACTTTGCCTGATTACCTAATGTCTCTATTTATATCTGCTTTCCTACATATTTTCCCAATATCATCATTGTGACTGACTCTTCACAGTTGCTGACATTTAAATTCATTCTCTAACCGAAAACCTATTGCTAAAGAACTTTTGTTGCAAATTCTACATGCACTCTTCTTCCTAATCCTAACTACTATCTTTCTAATCCTACTGACTATCCCTTTTTGACTGGATGTTCTTTTCTACATTCAATCATCCAAGGTACAAGGTCATATGCCATTGTATATCGATTTATCTGAGACATCTGTTCAGAAGTTAATTCAATGCTAAGTATCCCAAGCAAGGGCCCAATGCCCTTCTGGGCTTCAAATCATACTTAGATTTCTGTTTTCATGCATACATTTCACCTCTATATTGTTATAAATATCGCAGGTTCCCAATACCATTATTCACCCAGCAAAATGATTCCTAACCCAAATCGAACCTGTTATTAACCCTAACCATACAGTATTCCCTCAATCTTACTTTACAGAAAAGCAGGGAAAGTGTTGGTCTTATAATACTGGAATGTAATGGATCTTCCACCTGCTGATAACCTCAAATGTCCATGGTGAAATGATCCCTGGAGAATATGTAGGCAGCTATGAAGGACCTGAGAGAGCAAAAGGCATCTTCCATGGCAAACGGCTTGGTCAGGATAAAGGGTTGTGTCTGAATCAGCTTCTATTCTTAAAGCAGAGAACATGAGCCAACCCAGGCCTGTGTGTAGATCTGTTCCTGGGAGATTATGGTTGATATACAATTCAAACTTGTTAAAGTGTCACAGGAATTAGGGCCAGCCTCCATCTCATGGGAACCTTGGAAGCAACGTTTGGACAAAGTGGTTGCCAAGAGAGTGACCTCATTCAGTTCCTGAAGGAGGAACTAAAAACAGTTCCATCACACTTCAGTGGTGATGGAACTCTCTGAACTTGGGATCCAGGATGCCAGGCACCCATAGCCAGTCCCAGTCCCAGTCCCAGTGGTCTCACTTGTTTGGATTTACAAAGACAGAGTCAGTCTTTCTTGGTACCTACAGATGTGAGGAAGGCCAAATGCAAGAAAGCTCTGAAGCAGAGCTTTTCCTGAGAAAGCAAGTAGAGGCTCCGCTGGCTCCTGACAACTTCACGGAGTTGGCCAAGGAGACCAGATCTAAAACAGGACAGGCCATTTCGGGGGAACATTATTGGCCCACAAGTCAGAGGACACTCCGGATAGTCACAGACCTACCTGGGCGAAGGAGGTGCCTTTTTGTTTGTGGTTATGAGTTTGTGGTCTTGTTTCATGTTCTTAGAATAGGTAGAAAAGTAGGTTTGTTTAGTTTGGAGTGGACTGTTTCTAGTAAGTCGTTTGACAAGGCGAGTGTTTCTATGTCTGTGTATCACATTGTGTCCGGGGTTGTAGACATTAAAAAAAATGCATCAATGGATGTGTCCTATCTAGTAGAAAGCTTCACAGCATTTATCCAGCCAAATTGATGAATGGACTGTAGCTTGCCTTATGGATGGGCAACACCTACTATCTTTCTAAGTTCCTGTTTTCTTCCTGAATTCTGGCCACTCTCCAGAATAAGCCCATGGTTTTGTGTCCAAGATATGTACCCCCTCCAAACTCTGTAACATGGCCATGAACTGGATAACTGAAGTGAATGGCGAGCATCTCAGAAAACTCAGATATCAGTGTGACCAGGAAAGTCTCAGTGGAGAAACCCTGCTTTGGGCCTTTTGCTTACCTATTGTTCTGTTGCACTGAATGTCAGGAAGGTCTTTGACTCAGGCCATCCCTTTGTGAAGCCTGAAGAAAACAGTTTTCAAATGGAAATGAATGGGTATACCTGTGGCTCTTTGCTTAATTGCTTTGGAAAGGGATTGTCTGAATCAGCCCCTTGGCCCTGTGTGAGGCTGTGGCTTAGATTCTCAACACCTGATGGATTTAAAGAAATTTCCCATGTGTGCATCCCAAACCAAAATGGCCAAAAGAGCAGTCTTTGGGATGAAGTCTCTCGCCTTCCTCTGTAAGGTTCCTGACCTCCATCAAGTGAGAATAGGGATTCTTTGAGTGAAATGAATTTTTCCAACTTACAGAGGCTAGGCTATAGGTGCTTGGGTTTTCCATGACTCCAATTCAAATAAAGATTCTAAACCCCACGGTCAGTTGGCCTCAAATTGGAGAAGTGGACCTGAATTAATGACAGGAGTATTTGATTACTCCAGGTTCACAGCAAGTGTCCAGGCCACCCTGACTTTAGGCAAATGAGAGGAAAGGGAACATATTTTGGACACTGTCTTGGTCTGCGCACCTCATGGAAACCTCCAGCCAGTGGTTATGATGAGTGTCTATATAAAAGAAGATGAGGGCCATATCGGAGGGTTTTGGTTTTAACTGTGGTCATTTGTGTGGTGGTTGGAAGAGATGACTTTGTCCACCTGGGCTTGAACTCTGGTATGATTCCCCTTAGAGACTGAGTTTTAGAACTGACCTCAGAGAAGTATTGCAATAAATAGTGTTGCAATTTTAGGAGGCCATGCATGAGAATCGCCCTTGGAAAATGAGATCTATTCCCAGGATGGCTTTCCACAGAGCTTGGGAAATCTAAGCCACGATATCCCAATATTTTATTCTTAAAGACTTTGCAGCCATAGTTGAGATTCCAAACACTCATGGACCTCACATTTTAGACCTCAA